>NW_023656681.1:0-3267 GCF_015228065.2 Penaeus monodon | reverse complement strand
GCTGAGACCGAGTAAAGGATATTTAATAACAGTTCATCTAGCTCCGTCCTCTCGATGGCCTCCGTTCGCGACCAGCTCAGGGACGAGGAGTTTCCCTTTTGCTCAGATGTTACCATTCTGTTATGATCAGGGATAGGAAGCGTTGACTCAGGGTGGCGTGGGTGAAGAAGGGTTCTGGGGCTATGGATGGTTGGTATAGATAGAGATATGGTAGGATTAGAGATTGACCTATCGCTGTATCAAAATGTCTACATCCAAAATTTCCATTCCCACAATGAGAAAAATTAGTTCTAGAGAACTTAATTTATCCAAAGAACTTACCAGATTCCATTTTCGTCTGATTTCCCACGCACATTGCCCTGATGAAGTGCTCTCAACTTTTATATATGTGATCTTCGGGACATTTTCAACTCAATTCTAAGCGCAGAAAATTTGATTAAGTCTAATGAACTAAACTCCTCGTCCCACTGAAGAAGACTAAGAGAGAAAGAATAGAGGCGCCAAGAACTTTGATGAAAACGAGGATAGTTTTGTAATATATGTAAATAACCAGAACATAACGGATGTGATGTTTTGAAATGAAAAAAACAACATGGATATGATACACGTACAGTAAACAATGAGCAGCGGGACAACATGCATGCCACCCAGATTACACAATATGTTAGTGTACTTTTAAAGGATGTTACATTTATATATATATATATATATATTATATATATATATATATATATATATATATATATATATAATATAGTATATATATATATATATATATATATATATGTGTGTGTGTGTGGTGTGTGTGTGTGTTGTGTGTGCTGTGTGTGTGTGTGTGTGTGTATGCATATATATCATTATATATTAGATATATATATACTAAATATATATATATATATATATTTATATAATATTATATATATATATATATGTATTAGATATATATATAATTTAATATTATATAGATTATATATATATATATATATATATAGGAAGGGTAAGGAGTGAAGAGAGTGACATGTCTGAAATTAAGGTCAAACGGCAGTTGAACATTTAGCCTACGTGAAGCGTATTGACTACTAGGAGTGAATGAGAATGAGAGTCGAAGTGTGAATGAAGCCCCTGAAGCAGTGACGTATGAATAAAATCTTGATGGGTGAATGAATAGAGAATGACCTGTGCTATATAGTTTTTTAATATCCCCCCCCCCCCCCGAAATGTATGATTTATATAGTGACCTAACCATGCTGATATTCATGGTGACCATAAGAGAAAAATAAAATCAATTCAAATAGAAAATAAATGGAAATGTGGACCATGAAAAGAATAACATTAGGAAAATAGAAATAAATGGAGTGACCATAACTAGTATATAAATTTTATGTACGAGAAAATAAAATAATACAATCCAAAATAGACGAAAGGCAGATATGAATAATTACTAGCGCATGTCCCAGGGGAATCCACCAGTGTGAACGTCCATTCACACTCGAACAGCTGCCGAGACGAGACTCCCACCCGAGGAGTAACAGCCGAAAGTGTATCTTAACATCCTCGGGTTCCGGTGTGAGTGGAGAAGTGCCGTGTCACGTCACAAGTGCGCCGTACGAGCCGCACGTGAGGCGTGAGGTGCGAGATGCAAGGGCGCGACGGAGTGAGCTAGAGTACGTGAGGCGAGAGCACGAGGCGAGACGCACGAGGCCGAGTGTGAGTAGAGAGACAGTGAAAAAAGGAGAATAAAGCCACAACATCCGACATTTGTGTGGATTTGAAAGAGACAATACTATGCGGTTATGAGTAGCGTTATGGGTCCCAAAGGAGAACACAACTTTAATGTCTCTTGATTCTTAGTTGTTGATTATGTTTTTCTTTTTTGTGTTGTATTTTTATATTTGTTTTTGTGTGGGTGGGATTTGAGTAATAATCTAGATGTATAGTGTTTTCTTTTTATACCATTTAAACTGAGCAACACCGCAGAGGATCCACAAAGGGTTTTGTACTGGAGGGCCCAGCAATTAAGAAAGTCAATCAGTTGCAACAGAAACCCGTTATATATTATATTATATATTATATAGATATATATATATATATATATATATTATATATAATATATATATATATATATATATATATGATATATATAATATATATATAAATCTTTATATAATATAAATATTTTATATATATAAATAAATTATTATATATATATATATTTATATATATATATATATATAATAGATATATAAATATATATATATATATGTGTGTGTGTGTGTGTGTGTGTGTGTGTGTGTGTGTGGTGTGTGTGTGTGTGGTGGTGGGTACATCCTTTAAAGGCACTAACATATTGTGTGTGTGTGTGTGTGTGTGTGTGGTGTGTGTGTGTGTATATATTATATATTTATATATATATATATAGATATATAGATCTATATATATATATGTATAAATGTATTAGATTAATATATATAATATATATATATATATATAAATATACACATATATGTATGTGTGTGTTGTTGTGTGTGTGGTATGTAACATCCTTTAAGTACACTCACATATTATGTGTATATATACATATAATATATATATTTATTATATATATATATACTTATATATAATATATAATATATAATATATATATATATACACATATATATACACAGAGACATATATTCTATAATATATATATTCTATATATACATGTATATATATCTATATATCTATATAATATATATATTATATATATAATATATTATCTATATCTATATATCTATATATTATTATAATACCCACACCACACATATATATATTTTGGTAAAAACAAAATTGGGTTGTATTTTAGATATAATTATAATTATGGGAAATTTTATTATATATATAATCAATATATGATATATATAATATATAAAATAAAATGGAAAAAACCCCACACAACACACCCCACACCACACAAAAACACAAAATAATATAAATTTTTAATAGGGAATTAATATAAAAATTAAATAAATTTAAAATATATATATATATATATATACAATTAAATGTAAAAACAAAAAAAACAATATATACATGTAAATTTTATTATATATATTTTTAAAATAAATTAAAATATATTAATACATATAAATATATATAAAATAATTATTAGATAATAACCCATATATAATATTAAAGTTTTAAATTTTTAATATATAATAAATTAATATTTATATGAAAGAATATAAGTTTTAATAAAAAAAAAAAAAAAAAATAAAATTTTAAATG
>NW_023656680.1:0-3268 GCF_015228065.2 Penaeus monodon | reverse complement strand
TATCATAATAATAATACTTAAATAAATTAATAATATTTTCATAATAAAATAATAATTTAATAATTCATAATTTTTAATTAAATTTTTTTAATTAATAAATAATATTATTATAATAATAATAATAAAAAAAATAAATAAATAAAATAATAATTAAAAATGATAAAAATAATGATAATAGTAATAATATTAATATCATCAATGTTATCCAAATTCTCTTTATCTCACTTTATCATCATTTGTCATGATAATAGAATCAGGTAATTTTATATTATTACCCTAATATGCCAGAATCATAAATGAATGGAAAACGTCATTTTGGAGTCTACTCTCAAAAGCTATTTCGCTAATTTTGCGTTTTTCGACTTTGGGATTTTTTTTTACCTTTTTATTATATAGGGACAAAATCCTGTTATTATCATCATTATTACATGATTATCTCATTATTATCGTATCATCATCATATCATCTTATCTCTTTCATCATCATTATCATCATTATTGCAATTATATCTCATTATTGCAATATTATCATTATTATTGCAATATGCAGATAATTTATTTTTACATCTATACTATACATAATAATAATGTAATACATGATAATAACAATAATACGTTTTTATAATCATAATTTATATCATTATTTAATTAATATCGTATTACTGTATTATTTATGTTATAATATATTTTTTACAATTATCTACAGTAAAAAGAATAATAATGATAATAATAACAATAATGATATTATTAACAATATTATAACAATTCGTATTATTATAATTATACTTATTATTATTATTATTGTTATTATACAGTTTAATAATATTTTTTGGCAATAATACTAATAATTAAGTAATATAATAATAATAATAATAATATAATAATAATAATAATATAATAATATAATATATAATAATAATAATAATAATAATATTATAATAATAATTGATAATAATGTAATAATGATAATAATGATAATAATAATGATAATAGTAATAATATTAATAATCATCAAATGTTATCCAAATTCTCTTTATTCTCACTTTTATCATCATTATTGTCATGATTAATGGAATTCAGGTAATTATTATCATTATTACCCTAATAATTGCCAGAATCATCAAATGAATGGAAAAAACGTCATTTTGGAGTCTACTCTCAAAGGCTATATTTCGCTAGTTTTGCCGCTTTTTCGACTTTTGGATTTTTTTTCTTTTACCTTTTTTTATTATATATGGACACAATTCCTGTTATTATCATCATTATTATCATGATTACCATCATTATTATCGTTATCATTATCATATCATCATTATCATTCATTATCATCATCATTATCATCATTATTGCAATTAGTATCATCATATTGCAATAATTATCAGTATTATTGCAATTATTGCAGTTTATAAATATATATTTTTTACATCTATACAATAACAACTACAATAATAATAGTAAGAACAATGATAATAACAATAAAAACGTTTTTATAATCATAATTTATAATCATTATTTTAATTAATACGTTATTACTGTAATTATTACGTTATAATGATTATTTTACAATTATACGACCAGTAAAAAAGAATAATAATGGATAATAATAACAATAAGATATTATTAACAATATAAAACATTACTACTATTATAATTTCTATACTATTATTATTATTATTGTTATTATTACAGTTATAATATATCTTTTGGCAATATACTAATATTAAAGTTTGTAATTATAATAATAATAATAATAATAATAATAATAAAATAATAATAATAATAATAAAATATACTAATACTAATAATAATAATTATAATAATAATAATGAAATAATGATAATATAATGATAATAGTAATAATAATTAATAAATCATCAAATGTTATCCAACATTCTCTTTATTCTAACTTTTTATCATCATTATGTCCAGTGATTAATAGAATTCAGTAATTATTATAATATTACTCCTAATAATTGCCAGAATCATCAAATGATGAAAAAACGTCATTTTGGAGGTATACTCTCAAAAAGCTATATTTCGCTAGATTTTGCCGCTTTTTCGACTTTTGGGATTTTTTTTCTTTCACCATTTTTTTATTATATGACATATCTGATTATCATCTTATTATATTTATCATCATATTATCTTATCATTCATTATCATCATTATCATCATTATCATATATTATCATCTTATTGCAATATTATCATTATTTTCATATTCATTATTTTTTTAATTTCAATATCAATAATATATTTTAACAACTATAATAAAATCAATAACTTTTATAATAACAATATAATATTATAATTAATTTTTATTATTAATATACTGTTATAATTATTTTAAATTTATTACAATAATAAGTAAAAGAAATATATAAAATAATATATATAAAATATTATAACAATTATTAATAAATAACTTATTATTATTATTATTTATATTATTATGTATATTATTTTTAATATAATATTTAATAATTATAATAATAATAATAATATAATAATATATAATAATAATATAATATAATAATAATAATAATAATAAAATAATAAAATAATAATAATAAAATAATAATAATATAATATATATAATAATAATATAATAAATAATATTAATATAATAAATTTATCATAATTTTTCAATTTTATCAATTATTCAATTATGATAATAGATTAGTAAATTATATATCATTATTACCCTAATATTCCAAATATCAAATGAATGAAAAAGTCATTGGTCTAATTCAAGGCTATATTTTAGTTTTTCCGTCATTTTCGATTTTGGTTTTTTTCTTTCTTTTTTATATATGGACAAATTCCTGTTATTATCATTTATCATGATATCATATTTATTTATCATTTCCATTATCATCATTATCATCATCATTATCATCTTTTTCAATCTTTTATCATTTATTGCAAAATTATCTTATTATTGCAATTATTGCAGTTATAATATCTTTTATCATTATACTATAATAATACATAATAATAGTAATAACAATGATAATAACAATAATAACGTTTTTATAATCATAATTTATATCATTATTTTAATTAATATCGTTATTATTGTTATTATTACAGTTAATAATATATTTTGGCAATAATACTAATAATTAAAGTAAATATATATAATAATAATAATATAATAATAATATTAATAATAATAATATATTTAATAATATAATAATAATAATAATAATAATAATAATAATAATATATAATGAATAATAATATAATAATAAAAATTTAATATAAAAA
>NW_023656677.1:0-3268 GCF_015228065.2 Penaeus monodon | reverse complement strand
GGAGCACCAACCGTAAGCAACAAACAAAAAAAATTAAAAAAACAACGCAGAAAAAAATTAAAAATTCAGTAAAAAGGACAAATTCCAATTTAATCCCTTTACGCAGAATATAAAGGAAAAAAAAATGCTTTTATTAGCGGTCTTTTAAGCAAAAAATCTTTTTAAAGAGGGTTTTTGGTTACGCAGGAAAAACAAAGAATCTGAGGGGGGCCCAAAAGAAAAAGGCCCCCTTTTCATTAGGAAAAGACCGGAACGGAACAGGGGTTTCGCTGCCCCCCATGACAATAGTGAAATCCAGCTATCAAAATCTACAAAAGCGTTTGAAGATTTTTCAAAAAAAGGTAATCTACAAAAGCGACCTACCCCTCCCGCTACCACAAAAAAAGGGGCTCGTCCATCTCTGTTAAAAAAAAAGGAAGCACCGGGAAATGACACTTTCAAAAAAAAAGGAAAATTTTTTTAAAATGGATTTTTTGAAAAAAAAAAAGTTCCTCGCGGAAAGGGGGGAGACAGGCTTTCTTTTAAAAAAATCGGGGGACCATCAAAATGAAGGGACTCCCTTTTCCCCGGGGGAAGGTTTTTAAGGGGACCAAAATGGCAGACTAAGGTGACGGGGGAAAAAACTTGGGGGCCGGTAACATGACGGGGACGAGGGTGAGTGAAGAGCTGAAAAAAGGGGAACCCCAAAGTGGGGGCAAGCAAAAAAACAGAAATAAGTATTTGCATTTGAAAATAAATTTTTCTAAAATAAAAGATGATAAAAAGAAAAAAAAAATTGCTTTAAGATTTTAAAATTTTAAAATATAAATTTAAAAAATTTAAATTATAGAAACCCAAACACAAAAACCACCCCCAAAAAACAACCCCCCAAACAAAAAAAACAAAAAATAAATTAAAAAAAAAAATTTTTTAAAAATTTTTAAATTATTTTTAAAAAAATTCTTTTAAAAAAATTTTTTTAAAATTTTTTTAAAAAATTTTAAAAATTTTTAACACATAAATCATCACCCCAACCCAAAAAAAAAACCAAAACAACCCAAAACCAAACCCCCCAAAACAACAAAAATTATAAATAATAAACCCCCAACAACAAAACAAAAAACACAAAAAACCAAAAAAAAAAAAAAAAATTATAATATAATATTAATTAAATTATAATATAATTATTTATAAACAAACCAAAATTTTAAAATTTTACAAAATTTTAAAAAACAACAAAAAAAAATATATAATATATATTTTATTTTATATATATATAATTATATATATATTATATTTATAAATATATTATATATATATATATTTTTTATATTTTTTTAAAAATATAAAATAAATTTTTAAAAAAATATTATTTTTTAAAATTATTTTTCCAACCCCCCCAAATCACAACAACCCCCACAAAATTTTTTTTAAAATTTTTTTTAAAAACCCCCCTTTTATTATCAAAAAAAAAAAAAATTTTTTTTTCCCCTCCTAAAACCCAAAAACAAAAACCGCCAAAAACAACCCCCAACGGCAAAAAAAATTTAATATAAAACCAAAACCCCCCCCCAACAAAAAAACAAAACCCCATTTTTTTTCAAAAAAAAAAATATATCAAAGCCAAAATTTTAACATATTTTTCTCCTATAAAAAAAAAAAATTTTAAAAAAAATTTTTTTTAATTTTTATTTATTTAATTTAAGGGGGGGAAATTTTTTTTAAATTTCTTTTCTAACCCCAAAAATTGGGGACACATCCCAAAATATCAAAAATTTTTTAAAATTAAAACCCATCCTCATAAAAGGGGGCAGGGGGTGACTGTATTTCCCCGAAAAAGGGGCCCCCGCCCCCTTTCGGGAATTCGGCAGGGGGGGGACCCACCCCCGGGGGTTTAAAAACCCGCAAAAAAACCCGGGGGGGCCCCTAAAATGGTAGGGCCTAAAAGGGGGGAAAAAAAAAGGGGGGGGGGGGCCCAGTATTGGGCCAGGGGTTCCCCCCAACGGGGGGCTTTGGGAAAAGAAAGGTTTCCCCCCTTTTTCGTCCATTTTTCAAGGTTTTTTTTTAAAAAAGGGTTGGCAAGATTTGGGGCTACCCCCTTCACCCCGGAATTAAACAGGGAAAATTTTGACGGCCCCGCACACTTTACAGGTTTTTTCAGGGAGGAAAAAATAGCTCTGCTAGAGTAAAAAAAATCTCCCATAGCGATTTCCTGTTTGAGTCAAAAAAAACTTTTGGGGGTCGATGTAGCTGCAAGAAAAAACCCAGACCAAACTCATGGGGGGGGATTCCCAATTACTAAAGCGCTAAGTATTAAAATGGGGGGACTTGCCGGATGAAATCCAGACTGTTCCAGTTCTGGTGCCCCTTAAAGTACGTGGTCGGGGATAAAACCGGGGGTATGCTGAGCAGGTAACCCCCCACAGTAATTGCTACTGTCCCAAAACACCCCCCCTTTTCCCCTTTCCAAAAGGGGGGAGCCCACAACCCCCTTCAAAGATCAGGGGGGAAATGGTACCGATCCCAAAAGGGGTAAAAGTCTACATGAAAAGCCCTGAGCCAAGTTTACCCTATTTTTTAGAAATTTTTCAACAGGGGTGAAAAAAAAAACCCATTTCTGCCACTCCCGCCCTGAAAATTTGCCCCAAATAAAAGAGGTGCGGGGGCAGGACAACATTTGCCCCCACAACAGGACCCAACCCTGCTTGCGGGGGGGGGGGGGGGGACAGAAACCTCTCCCCCCCAGCAACTCCCCTAACAGAAGCCACCTTGCCCCCGGTGAGGGAGCTTGAGGTCCCAATGATTGGTTAGCCGGAAAAAGGGGGGTTCCCCTTGGGGGGGTCACAAGTGGAGGGAAAAAAACGGGGGTGGGGGGCAAACCCCCCCTTTAAAATTGGAAAACCCCCGGGGATTTTCCCTTGGTCCGGGGGCTTTTCCCCCCGGGTTTTCTTTCCCCTTTTAAAAAAGGGGGGCCTTTTCCCCGACCCAACAAAAACTTTGGTCATTCTGGTGCGAGGGGTTAAAAAAACCCAACCCCCTTTTTTTTTTTTGGTAAAAATGGGGTTGACCCAAAGGCCCCAACTAAACCTTTAAAAAGGCTGGGGAAAAACCCCCCGTTTTTGGGGAATTTCCCAAAATGCCTTTTCCCGTTTTAGGGGTGGGGAATTTTTTTTTAATGGGGTTTTTAATTTTTCCCCCCCAAAACCCCCCTTTTTCCCCCCCCCATTTTTTAAAAAAATAAAACTAATAAAAATACAAAAAAAAAAAGATCGGGGTTTTCCCCGGGGGG
>NW_023656673.1:15000-28693 GCF_015228065.2 Penaeus monodon | reverse complement strand
AATTTCCCGAAAATCGAGATGAAGGGTATTTTTTTTTTTTAAGTTGATCATTATTTTTATAGTCAAAAAAAAAGCAGTGTGGGTATCAGGAGTTGAAATAGTCTTTTTGGGCCCAGGAAAAAAAATGTTTTAAAAAAACCGACTTTAAAAACTTTCACTGCAGAAAAAAATTTTTGCCGTGATTTACAAAAAAAAAAAAAAAAACCGTGGCATGTTACCGGGGGGCCCTGGCCCCCCAGAGGCCCCGGAGGCTTTGTGGTACATGCCACCCGCAGTGACTTGATTCTGCGGATATTTTCCTTCAACAAACATAGAACATTTAAACAAGTTGAAACCCTTTAGTGATTTTGTATAAGGGGCAAATTCAAACTTGTCCCCTTGTTTTTGATGTCAATAGGGAAATTTACTTTGCCGAGAAAAAAAGTACTTTGAAACCCATGGCGACTCGTCATGCAGTTTAAAATATTCCCCCACCACTAACTACAAACCTATAGTCAGATTTCTTGCGGTCCTGCCCCCCAAAAATTAAAAACTGATCATTTGTATACCCCAAATAGGTAATTTATTTTTTAAATTTTGGGTATTTTGACCCATTAGAACAAGTTTTTTTTTGATGAATTTTTTTTATATTTGGAAATTACTTAAAATTAATGTTTTTTTGCCAGTTATGTTAAATGTACAAACCTTGTATCATTGCACCTGTTTTTACACTTCACTATAATCCCAACATCGCATTTTTTTTTTTTCCCGGGGTTTTGGTTTTACTTCGGCATTTTTAAAACTCGGCGGCTTTTAATATTTTCACATGGCCACTGCTTTTAACCCCGTGGCCCCCCCCACTGCACTGAAATTTGTTTTGGGTGGATTAGGGCATTTCCAAGAAGTTAGATTGGTCAGGGTCAAAAGTTTTTATTGGTTAGGGAAATTTTTTTGTAGAATGATCTGCTAATTTTCCGTAATTAGCCCTTTAAAAGGGGGCCCCTTTCAAGTTTTTCCCTTGTGAAGCATCAGGTATTGCTTCAGG
Source organism: Penaeus monodon (assembly GCF_015228065.2). Classification (NCBI taxonomy): domain Eukaryota; kingdom Metazoa; phylum Arthropoda; class Malacostraca; order Decapoda; family Penaeidae; genus Penaeus; species Penaeus monodon. Next base: position 27,669 of record NW_023656673.1, on the reverse strand, counting down.
TGCGTATGGTTGTACTCTATGCAAAAAACCCTTTTTAACAGGTTAGATATTAAATTTATATGCTTTGAGAATGTTTTTTTCATGGACACCCCCTGCCCCTATTTATTTTTTTTTAAAATTACCCTTTGGTTTTGGGCTCGGTGAACTCTCATCCAAAAAGGAAAATTGGACAGTCGGGGGTTTTTTTAGGGGGTTCTTATTTTTGCTCAATATACAAAAGCCCAAAAAAATATAAATGTGTTGTATATGGGGCCGCTTCACCCTTTCCTTACGATAAAAGCAGAGGTTTTCCTATTTATTTTGGGGGAAAATTATAAATGGTAAGCATACCCACAATTTTTTTTATGCATGGTTGTGTATCGGCTGTTGCTGTGATCTTTTGATTTCATTTTTTAGGGGGACTACTGCCACAATGCCCTATCATCCCAAAGGGAAATATTAACTGCCTGGCTCTTTTTGCTCTTATTTGGGTGTTCTAATGAAGTCTGAGGGGGTACTTATGGATAACTTGTGGAATTCTTCCCCCCCAAATATGGGCCACATTTGCTATGTCCCGAGTAAAAAAATGTTACCCCAAAATACCAAAATATTATGGTATTCTTGTATTGTATACCTTTATGCAGGAATGTTTCCTTTTCAGTTAAGTTTTGGGTTAATTTTATGTACAAAATAAGATTTAAACTAAAAAAAAAGTAAAAACCATTGTTTCAAAAAGTAGGAAAGGAATCAAAAATTAAAATTTTTGATTTTTTTTATTTCAGGCTCTGACACTTGTGTGCCTAACAACTTTATTATTTTTGGGGTTGCGATGGAAATGCACAAGTTTCTTGGGGGATTGCTATGTTTGAATTTTCTATAAAAAAGATGGCGTTGAAACTATCCATGCCCAGTGTTTTAACTTTGGGTTTATTACCATGTAAAAATTTTCTTTTAATAGCAGTTATGTTGAAAATTTAGTAATGACCAACTTTTAAACATGGTTTTTTTTAAAAATGAAGGGGAAAGGGGAAAGCAGTTTAAGGTGGTTTTTTTGTTTTAAAAAAAATTAATTAAGAGGAGCCACTTTTGTTAATTTTTTCAAAGTGCATAGTGAACCACAAATGTTTGAGACACAACATGTGCAGTTTTTTTGTTTATCCTAGCAAGCTAAACAGGGGTGACTTATTTTTTTTGGGTTTTTTTTACCCTTGTTAACCCTTCTGTAGTACAAAGGCCCTGTTTTTTTTTTCCTGCAAAATTTTCCCCTTTTTGGGTTTTGATCAAGCACTACCAGATGCGGGGGTTTTTGGTATTAATTTTAAACATACAAATTTTGATCAATGAAACCCTTTTTAATGACTTTAAGGTCTTGGAAAGCCAAGTCTTGCTATGAGTAACCTTTTCCCATAAAGATCTTTTAACTAAGGGTAACCCCTTCCCCCTCAAGGGTGGGTTTTTGGGCGGTTTTACTAAGATTTCAGGAAAAATATTTTAAAATTTTACATTTGATTACAATTTTTATTTAAAAATTTAGATTGGGTTCCACAGCAAGAAAAAAAAAAAAAAACTAGGGAAAAGTGAGAAAAATTCTTAGTATCCCGGGCAAAGTGCCAAATAACCCTTTTTTTGGGAAATTTGATTATAAAGGTTTAAGCATTTTAGTTTTGCCCCAGATAAGGGGTGATTTTTAACCCAGCTTTTATTTTTTTTTTTTTTTTTTTTTATTTTCCCAAATCGGTACTATATTTTGATAGATAGGAGGTTTTAGAAAAGTGGAAATAAATGCTGTAGTTGGATGCCCCTAACTATAAAAAACCCATTACTAGGTTTAGGTAGCAAGCATTTCTGCAAAACCAAATTTTTTATGGGGTTTTAAAAAATGCTAGTTAGTGGCACAGAACTTACTTTGAGCGCATGGTATTTTAAAAATAGGAATTAACTGATCCTAAAAACAGGGTTTTTCCCAAAACCCCACCCCAATCCCCCCTTCAAAAAAAAAAGAGAAGGGGGTTTTAATAAGTTTTGAAGCAAAAAAAGGCCGAATGTAGGGGTAGTCTCAGGTTATGCTGGAGAATTTTGTCAGGCATTAAGTTGTTTTTTTCCAGGTGGGTCACTGCAAGAGTTTTTTAAAAGCCTGAGTTGAAAAGGGGCCTCTACCACCTGAAGGCCAACGACCCCCCCGTTACCTTGCTAAGGTTTTAAGCTGGAAATTTTTGGGGGTGCAGGTTACCTTGGGTTTTTTTGGGTTTGTAGATTTTAAAGGGAAGTTTTACAGAGAAAATTTAAGTACAGCTTGTTTACAATAGCTGATTACAGCTTTAGAAAGCCTAGCAATATTTTGTACTAACTAAACAACATCTGTTGAAAATGTTTTTTTGTTTAAAAAAATTGTAGGGAAGGTTTTTTTCATTGTTTTTTCCCATGTCCGGGTTCTTTGCATAAAATGAACAGTGGGTGTAGTTTTTATTAAAATTAAGTATGTTTTCCCATGTCATTTTTTGACTAAATTTTTTGGGTCGTTCTTTTTTTTTGAATTGAGCTTGCAGCATATAAAGCAAATTTCCCCCTTAGGTTTTTATCAGCAACATAAGAATTTTTTTGGATATGTGTATTTTAATGCAACCCCCCATGTTCAGCAGTCTGAGCTGGATTTTAATTTTTAATTTAAATACTAACTTTTCAAAAGGGTTTAAACCTTCCATTTGGGAAACACGTGAAAGGGGGGTTGTGCGTTCCGTTGGTATGCCAAAAATTTTTCCAGAAGGTGTTGGAAAATATAATTTGACTTGAACAACCTTTTAAGGGGGGTATCTTAAATTCATTATTTTAATTTACCCCTTTTGTCTTTACCAGTTGAAAATGAAATGTTTTTGGATAATGCCCAATTTGGTTTTGTATGTTACTTTAGCGTTTTTTAAATTTTTCCCAAAAGCTACTGGAAAGCGAAGGGGACAGGGCCCCTCCAAAAATTTTATTTAACCCCCTTTTTTGATGTCTTCCCCTACACAACCCACTATCCTTTTATTTTCCATTTTTTGCCTCCCTCTTTGGATTTTGTTCAAGAGTATTTTTTTTTTTTAAAACCATACAATAATTTTTTTTTTGCTTTGGTCCTCATTTCTTTATTTACCCAAATTTATTTTGATAAATGTTTCACTTCCCCCAAATTTCAAGCCCACACTTGATATTTCTGTTTCCCCATTTGGGATGGTCAGTTTTGGGGAAAAAAAAATTTTTTAATTTTTGGCATTTGGGGGGGTAATAAAAAAAGTCAATTTATTTAAATTATATAAATATTTTTGGGCCCCATTTTTCCCTCCAATCTCCCCTTTTTTTTTTCTTTTCCTTTCTTTTTTCCTTTGTCTTTTTTTTTTTTTTTCTTTTCCCCTTTTTTATGAAAAATCAGGCATTACTTTTCAAGCTGTGTTTTTGTTAACTAATTAACAAATTGAAAATTAATGATTTTTTCAGTTATTGGAATGGTCAGTGTAACCTAAGGACGGGAAAAAAGGGGGTTTTTGAACTTTTTAAATCTATTTATTTTTTTCCTTCCCATAGACCACTCCAGTTTGTCAAGTTTTCCATCCACTAAATTTCCCCCTTTAATTTCTTGCCAAAGAAAATTAAAAATTTAATTTGTTTTTACCTTGATTACAAAGCTAGTTTGCCCCTTTTCCCCCACATTGTTTTTGGAGGAATGCAATAAAAGATTTTTTAATGTACAAAAAAGTAAACCTTGATTTGCCAAGTGAGGAAACGGGGGATTACTTAAGGGGGAAATTTGGAAATGGGGAAAATTTTACCCCTGAAGAGGGACCCTTTAGATTTTGTTACCATTTTTAAAAATAAATCGTTGTGATGGGAAATGGTTTTTTATTTTTGGTTACGGGGCAGGGTTGCTAAAAAATTTTAAAAAAATCCCAAAAATTCTATTTTTACAAATTATCATTTTTTTTTAAAATCATAAAATTTTCAATTGATTAAATTTAAAATTTTTTTTTTTTGTGCAGTTTTCATACACTGGCAAAACTCTCCAGGGAAAAGTAATTTGAATAAAATTGGGTATTTCAGACCCCTGTTATTAGGGGTTTTGGTGCTGTATAGGGGAAAGGGGGTTTTTGTCATGTTAAGAAAATTCCCAAATTGGGGAAAAAAAGAGAAACTAGGTTTTGCCCAAAGCTTTTGCTAATAGGCCAAGGGGTTAGGGATGGAGAAAATTTGATACTTGGTTTAAACATTCTTTTGGGCCCCCTTTTGCAGATTTCGGCTTCAAACTCGTGTGGGGAAAGCTACAGAGCTTGGGATGGTTTTGGTTTGTATTTTTGGACAATTACTTGGCTTTAAATTATGTGGGCACACCGGCAAATCAAAAGGGTTTTTGGCTGCTGATTGCACACTTCACCCAATTTTCTTAAAATTTTGTTGCATAAGCCTTTTTCTTTTACAACCATTTTTGGTTTATAACAAATTGGAAAATGGATATGAAGAATTTTAAAACTGGGGGTTTTTTAAAAGTTTTGACGGTATAGCATGGATTCCCCCCAGCCCAAAAGTTGTTTTAAAAAAAATTTTTTGCATTTTTTAAATTTTATGCAGTTTTTTTTAAATGGTGGTAAATGCATGTTGATTAACCCAAATAATTAACATAATCATGGTTACAAGATTGAATGTGTAAAGGGTTTATTTTTGAAACCTTTTTTATATTTCATAATTGGGAAATTTTGGGGGAGTGTTAAAAAAAAAAAAAAAAAAAAATTTAAGAAAATTTTTTTTTTTTAAAGGGTTTTTTTGGGGGCCCCTTGGGGTTTTGGTTTTGGCCCCCTACCAAAAAGGGGGGGAAAGCTTTGGGTTTAAGTACAGAAGTTGTTTTTTTCTTTACAAAAAAAAACCCAAAAAAACCCCCTTCCCCCCATTTCCCCCCTTTTAAAAGTTTTTTTTGGGGTTTTAAAAATCTGAGTAAAGGTTGGGCCCCTCAAGGAGTTCTCCGGGGGGAAGGAAATTTTGTTGCTGGGGGGTTTCTTTGGGGATTTTTTCCTTTTAAAGGTTTTTTTCCCCTTTTTCTTTTTTTAAAAATGGGATTATAAGCTTTTTTTTGAAAAGGGGGAAAAGAAATTCAAATGTTTTATTCAAAAACTGAAGAATTTTAGTTTTTTTCAAAAAACCCAATTAAAGAAAATTTTTAAAACCCCAAGCCAAAATTACCGTTAAAAAGGAAACCAATTTGGTTTTTTTCAGGAACAAAACCCCATGACAATTTTAAAAAAAATAATTAAAAAAATTTTTTTTTTTATAATTTTTCATTTTAATAATTTTAAATTTTCCTTGTTTATAAAGGGCCCCATTTTTTTTTAATTCCTTTTTTTTTTTTTTTTTTTTTTTTTTTTTTTTTCTTTTTTAAAATTTTTGTTTACCCAATTTCAATTTTTTCCCAAAAGGGTTTGGGGTATTTTTTTTTTTGTTTTTTTTTTTTTTAAGTTTTTTGTTGTATTTTCCCAAAATGGGAAAAAATTTTTTTCCCCCCTTTTTTTTTTTGGGGGGGGGGGAATTTCTTTCAAAAAAAAAACTTGTTTTTTTTTTTTCTTTTGGGCCCCTCCAAAAATTAAGTTTTTTGTTATTTTAACTCTTTTTTTGGTTTTTTTTTCTAATTTAAAGGTCTTGTTATTCTCCATTGGGCATTCCCCAAACTCTTTTGGAAAAAAAATTTTAATTGTGACAATTTTGATTGGTTCAAGTTTTAAACGGGGTTTTTTAAGATTTTGGGTAACACCAACGGGGGGAACCCCCCCTTTTTTTGGGTTAATTTTGTTACATCAAAAATGAAGGGGTACAAATTACTGGCGCAATGTGCCCTTAGGAAGACTTTGTATGTTTGGAAAAAAAGGTTTTCAGAATTCATTTTAGCTTTTACATGTGTAGGAGAGTTGACAAGTAGTTTTAAAAAGGGTTTTTTTATTTGCAGGTGGCACAAAAAATTTGTGATGACTTTTAAGTTTGCCGTTGCCAAAAAAGGGCGATTCCAGCATGACCCAATGAAATATGGCCCCTTTATTTGTTTTTGGGACAAGCCAGTAATTTTGTGACGTAATGCTAAAAAAACCCCCGAAATTTGTCATGCGGAAGAAATTTTTGAAGTTCTTGTGTAGCCTGTTTTGTTTGTATTTTTTAATATTTGCCCGTATATATTTAACAACTTTCATCTCTAACTTCATTTCCCTAGAATGGAAACCTCCAAGCATTCCTCACCAATCTCAAGGCGGGTGAGCTTGAGCCATATCTGAAGTCGAGGGAGTTTCCCCAAAACAAGATGGCCCCCGTCATGTTGCTGGGGGGTTAAAGAACTTAAGAAGTTGTCTTGATGAGCGGATGCCCTATTGAAAATTCATGCTCCTTGGGTGGCACTGAAGAAATTAGGTTTTTGAGGGGAAAAAAAAAGGGGGAAACGGTAAGGGTTTTTTTTAATTATTTTGTGTATTCATTGAGAATGAATAGGAAAATTATGTCAATGCATTTTTTGGGTAAAATAATTTTCCCTTAAAAGAGAAGGTGAAGATGTGACATTGTGAAGATGGATGCCACTGCCAATGATTTTTTTCCCCATCAGTAAAGTTCAAGGCTTCCCCCCCATTTCTGGAAACCCAAGGGTGGTGTTCCCCGGAATTAAAGTAAAAGGGGAGAGCCCATTTTTTTACCAATTTTTGACATTGAATTAATATAGTTCATAGACATGAGTTCAAAAAAAATGCTTTTCAAAGGCACCCAAGCTCTTTTATGCAGACTTGAAAAAATATTTGATTTGGTGAAAAAACTTGATCTTAACTTCCCCAGGGTGGGCCGGGAACTTGACGGGTTTTTTTTTTAAAGTACATTGCCAAAAACATTCCACAAATGAACTGAAGGTAGCCCGCGGGGGGGGGAAGGGCAAAGAAAGGCAAGGAAGGGGATGAATTTTGAGAATAAGAAAAATTTTTACGAGGGGGGTTTTGTCACCCCCCCAGTGGTTTTTTGGGTTTGGTAAAAAGTTGCTCAGATAGTTAGCATGTAGGGATTTTTCCATGCATTAAATTTTTTCCATATGTAGAAATTTCAAAGGATGTCTTTTTTGATGAATATTGTATTTTGATGCTTTAAAACATCCAAAATTTGTTTCCCCCAAAGAGGCTTGTCAGGTTGAAAAACTTGCTACAGTTTATTAAGATTGGAATATATTTAAAAAGAATTACCGGGTTTTAAGTTTGTCCCGGCCTCTGTTTTTTGGAAAGCTAAGATGGGTGAAGTTTTTTTGCAATAGTTTTTTCCCAAATTTTTCTTGTAAAGAAAAATGACGAATGCAGTGGGACTTTTTAAAACTAAAATTGATACAACAATCATTCCGGCCCCTTTTTTCTGAAATACAAGAGCAAAGTTTATCCATGTAATGCATTCAGTAAAATTAAAAATTTTTAAAATTTTTTTATTTTTTGAACCCCTTTGGGAAAAAAATTGTGGTGGCCCGCAGGTTTTTTGCCAAATTTGTTACTGTTTTTAAAGAGGACTTGAATTTTGTCTGCTAAAAAGGAGAATTTTTTTTGTGTGTTGTTGTTTTAAAATTTCCAATGAAAAATTTGATAGGGAAAATTTTTGACTTTTTGACATGTAAAAAAAAATAAAAAAATTTACTAAAGATCCTTTTTTAAGTTTTTTTCCCTAAAGGCCGTTTTTTTAAAAACTCCCCGGTTTTTTTATGCTTTTGCTCTTAAAAGGGCCTATCCAAAGGAGGGGGCATCGGCGGGAAAAACTGAAAGGGGGGTTTGGGGGGCACAGGCGAAAAAGCGGGAGAACGATTTTTTTTATTTTTTTTTTTCCCCCCGTGATGCTGGCTTTTCATGCTGGCCCTTCCCCTAGGTATACCTGCGTTGGGACAGCAAATTTTTAGACTTGAATATTGAAAAAGGATAGCCGTGATTAATTTAGAAGAAAAATAGTCAGGAAAGCCATTTATTTGACCTTGTGTTTGCATAACTTAAGCAGTTTATACATCAAAAGTGAAAAAAAGATACGCAGTTGTGTAATTTCAATTTGCTTTTTAACAGTAATGAAATGGAAACGGTCTTTGTAGCATTTTTTAAAAATGTTTTATAACGAATTCCCCTTCGCAAAATTACCTGGGCAAAGGCTCCTCTGTTTTGCCGCTTTTCGTCGTCCGTCCCCCACCTTTCATTTTGGTGCCCGATCAGATATCTTTAAAAGGCTTTTCCCACACGGGGGCGGCCATGATTTTTCTCGTCGGTGTGGACAGATTTTTTCCAGCGCTTGCCGGAAGGGGGTTTGGGCTTTTCTGGACACGGCTTTTTAATAACCCTCCCTTTTTTCGTAACTTTACTGGACAGTGTTATAAGATACCATTCCTGGAAACTGACATCCCCACAACCTAAATCGGAAAAAGGGAAGCAATTTTTTTTTTTTAAAATTTTTTTTAAGTTTGGGGAATTTTTGGGGGTTTTTAAATAAAAAATTTTTTTTTTTTTTTTTTTTTTGCTTTTTCTCAGTTTTAGAATTTTCCCAAAATCCTTCTTCTTTTACAATTTTTCCCCTCCCCAGGATCCTATGGAATTTAAAAAAAACCTTCACGCATTCCTTTACAAAGAAGCATTAGTTCAAGTTTCCAGGGTCGAAAATGGATAAATTAAAAAACCCGGGTTATAATTTTGAGGGCTTTTTTTCCTTTTCCCTTTTTTTATCCCCCCCGTCCTACCTAAAGTTTTTTTTTCCCTTTTTAAATACGATCTGATTTTTTAAAAAACCATTGGTTGTTACAATTTTTTTAAAAACATTAAATTTCGGGGAATTACAATCTCGCCTTTTTTAAAAAAAAAAAAAATTTCTTCCCCCCCCCCTTCGCCATTATTTTTTCGTTTTACCTTTTTTACCATTGATGTTGACGCGGCAGAAAAAATTTTCAAAAAAAAAAAAACCTCATCAACTTTACTGTACTTCAACACCATCACTACAAAAAATTTTGCTATTTTTTTTGGCTTCAAGGCATGCTCCACTTTGATAAAATTGAATCCCACTTTTTATAAACGTAATTTATTTAACTTTGTTTTATTGTGAGAAATTAGTAAAAAATGTAAACCTTTCCTGTAAGGGTCTTACATTTGGTAAGCACCCACGCCTCAAACTTGCGAGAATGTTTTGCAACAATGGAAAAATAAAATGAAATAAAAAAAAAACTGGAAACTCAGTAAGGCTATATTATATTTTTTGAAATGTTATGAATTAAAGGGTTGGGACTCGGGTAAACCCCGGGGTTAAAAGGGGAAAAATAATCCTGAACTGTTTCTTTTAACTATTTCAACAAACCCCGGTGGAAGCCCTAATGTTACTATTTTGCTTTTGTTTAGCTTATTTGGGGACTCATTGGGGGGGGTGCTGGGTTTTGTCCCTTTTTTCCCCCCCAAAGACGATTTTGGTTATGCCATGACTTTACATCCCTACAAAATTTTCCACCTCCCAAGAGACCTCTTGCTGGCCCCCCCAAAAGCTTAGGTAAAAATTAATAGGTTTCGATAAACATTTAAAGAGGGTTCATCGCTAATTTTTTGGTCAAGAATGTTAGCTAATCACAAACACAGAAAAATGTGATGATTGGAAAAAAAAAAGCTTTGAGAAATTGTGTAAATTTTAGGGGGAAATTCTCTGAAAACGAGCAAAGATTTTGAAATTCCCGGATATAAAAACGCCAAACGTCAACCGTCAATGTTAAAAAAAAAGTCTTGCAAATTAAAAACTAAAAAATTTTCGATACAATTCTAAGTTGCTTTAGGAATTTTACAGTTTGTTTACATATGTAATAATTAAATATTATACAAGGAAAAATCACTATTTTATTAAACAAGGTTAAATAAAAATATTGTGCACCGATGTTTAAACGTAGTTAACAGGGCCACAAAATTTTTTTTAAAATTTTGGGGGGGGGAAAAAAGGGGGGTTTGGGGGGGGGTTTTAAAAAACCCCCCCGGGTTTTTGGGGCATTTTGGGGGGTTTTTTTTTTTTTTAAAAGATTTTTAAAATGACCCCGGGGGGCTTTTTTTTGCTTTTTTGGGGGGGAAAAAAGGGAAATTTTTTTTTTAAAAAATGCTATAAATGAGAAATTAAACATTTTTTTTAGTTGGGGGCCCCCCCCTTTTGGGGGAATTTTTTTAAAAGAAGGGGAGGAAAGAAAACACCCGAAATTTTTTTTTTAAAGGGAAAAAAATTTAAAAAATTAAAAGAAAAAAAGCTTTTAGGGGTTTGGGGCCTAATTGGGGGCCCCCTTTTGGAAGGGGTAATTTAAAGGAAGGGAAAAAAAAGGGAAAAATAAATTTAGCGGGGAAAAACCCCGGGGGAAAAAATTTTTCTAAAAAAAAAGCTTTTAAAATTGCAATTTTCAATGGTTTTTTTGGGGGGAAAATTTATCACAAAAGAAAATGGTGGGAATTTAGGGGAACTAATAAGTTTTTGGGGCGTCGTGTGGGGGGGGAAGTTAATTTTTTTCGTCAACTAAAATTGATGTTTATTGCATTGATTCATTTGTATTCGATGGAAGCAAGGTGTACAAAAAAAGAAGAAAAAAGAGACATTGTTTTTGCTAAAAAAGGCGAACGTTATTAATGATAATAGAAAAAAAAGGAAAAAATTTTAAGTAATTCAAAAAGTAATGTTTAAAATAATGATGAGATAATTTTGGGATGAAAATGATGATAATGATAATATAAGAAAAGGGGAAAAGGAAAAATGATAAACGATAAACGATAACGATAACGATAATAATGAAAAAATAATAAAATAGTCATAATGAAAAAGAAATTTATGATAATAGTAACAATGAAATATAATGATAATGATAATGATAAGAGAAATAGTAATAATAATAATAGTAATAGAAAAATAATAATAATAATAATATAATAATATAAAAAATAGTAAAATAATAAGAGTCCACGAAAAGAACAAAAAAAAGAAAGAAAAAAAAAAAAAAAAAAAAAAAAAAAAAAGATCTATAACTCGAAAAGAGGGGAATGAAAAGTACAAGAAATCTGCAGGGTCAAAAAAAAAAGTCTTTAAAAGGACTAAAAAAAAAAAAAAAAGTGAAAGGAAGTCAACACCCAAATACCCCCCCTTACAAAAGAAAAGTTAGGAGCGAGACGACCCCAGTGCCCTGAGTGAGCGAGGGTGCGAAGGGACTCGGTGGGGGGTAGAAATTTTTTTTTCTGGGGAAGTATAACCAGCAATAACCCCCGTTGGGTTTATGATAATAAAAAGGCAATGATAATAATTGAAATGATAGATTGATCAGATGATAATGATAATTATGAAAAAATTTTAACAAAAAAAATAATAAGGATGATGATAATAATATAGTAAAAGCTTGATTATAATGAAATAACAATAATAGTGGTGGTAATGAAATAGTAAAAAATTCATATTGACAATAATGATGTTTATAATAATAACAAGGTTGATAAAACAAATGATGATAATGAAACTACAGTGATTACAGATAATGAAAATGACAGTGATAATGGTAAAACGAAAGATAATGAGATAAGATAACAACAATAAAAAACAATAACAACAAAAAAATGATAAGGAATGATAAAAATAATCACAATAATGAAATAGCGATTAAAATTTTTAAAACTGTAACTACTATACAAATGATAATGATAATGTTAATAGAAATGATAAAAAAAAAAAAAAATGGTTAAAACTAATAATGATAATAATACGATAAGGACAACAGTGATTTTAAAAAATCTAAAAATAACGATGATTATATTTATGATAATAATGATATAAAAGATGATAAAATATAATAATGGTAATGACAAAAATAAAACAACACAGTAATGAGGGAAGACATTAACAAGATCATGATAAATATAATAATAGTGTAATAAACAAAAACGATAATAAAATAAAATTAATATTAACAATAGCAACAAAAAAAATAATGAAATAATCATAACAATATTACTTCTTATAAAAAAATAAAAAAGAGACGTAATGATAATGATGATAATAATAATAATAATAAAAAAAAAAAAAAAAAAATAATAATAAAAATAAAAATAATAATAATAATAATAAAAATAATAATAATAATAATAAAATAAAAAATAATAAATAATATAATTATTATTATTTTATCATTATTATTTTTGTTTTACTATGTAATGATAATAATAATGATTTTTGATGAAAAAAAATAATAAAAAAAAAAAATAATAAATAAAAATTTAAAAATAATAGACAACTACGACGACTACTATACTACAAATAATAATAATAAAAATTATTATTTTTTTATATTATTATGATAAGGGTAAAATGATAGGATAATGATAATAACTTTAAATGAAAATAACGAAATAATAACAATAAAAATTTAAAAACATGATAATGATAAATATATATATATATAATATATATATATATATATAATAAAATTTTTATATATATATATTTATTTATTATATATATATTATAATTTTTTTTTTTTTTTTTTAAAATATAAATATAATATAATATAAATTATATAATATATATATATTATATATGTATAAAATATTATTATAATATATATATATTAAAATTTTTAAATATATAATATATTATATTATATAATATATATATATATATATAAAAATATATATATATATATAATTATTA
>NW_023656673.1:0-10000 GCF_015228065.2 Penaeus monodon | reverse complement strand
AGTTTCAGAATATACAGTTTTAACAAACTAAGTTGAACCCCAATCCCCAGTTCCCCAAAAGGGAAAATGTATGATAGAAAAAATTAGGAACACACAACATCCCCATTTGAACGAAAACCACTCACACACTTAACATATATGTACACACACACACACACACACACACACACACACAAACACACACACCAACCCCACACAAACACACACATATTATATTATAATATATATTTTAATTATTATATATATATATATATATATAAATATAATATATATATTATATATATATATATATATATTATTAAATTTAATAATATAATATATATATAATACCAAAACAACCTCGCACATTGAAAAACCCACAATAAAAAACTGTGGAAATGACCTTTCCCCGAAATACCGGCATCCTCAAGCACAAACTGGGTTGTTGTTTGTTTTTTTGATATATTTAATTTTATAATAAAAAAAAAATAATAGTTTGGGGTTTTTTGTGGTTGGGTTTGGTTTGTGGGGGGTGTGGTGTTGGGTTTGTTGGGTTGATTTTTAAAAAAAAAAAATTAAAATTTTATTGGTTTGTTGGGTTTTTTGGGTTGGTTGTGGGGGGTTGTGTGGGGGGGGGGGGGGGGGGGGTTTTTGTTTTTTGGGGTGGGGGTGGTATGGTGGGGGGCTTTGGTGGTTTGTGGGGGTTTGGTGGTGGTGTGTGGTGTTGGGTGGTTTTTTTTTTTTTTTTAATATAATAATTATATATTATAATATAAATAATAAATATAATAATTTATATTATATATATTTTAAATTATATATATATTATATTATAATATATTTTTGGTTTGTTTTTTTTTTTTGTTGAATACACATCTTCCCTTCTACCATAAAAAAAAATAAAATAATTTTTAAAATATATTTAATATATATATAAACCCAACACCCCACACACACCCACCCCAAACCCAACACACACACACCACCAAAACACACACACACACACAACACACCCACCACACACACACACACACAACACCCCAAATATTATATTATATATATATTTTAATATTATATTATATATATATAATATATATGATTAAAATATAATTTTAAATATATATATATATATATTTTAACATTATATATTATATATATATATAAAATTATAATTTTAAAATATATAAAATTTTAATTTTATATTTTGGGTATTTGGGGTTGTAATAAACATAATACTACATAAAAATTGGCATATAAAACACACACAAACACACAAAAACACACAAAACAAACACCACCCCAACAACCACACAATAATTAATAAATATAATTTTACTACTAAATAATATATAAATTATAAAATTTGGGTGGTTTTATAAAAAATAAATAATAAATATATATAAAATAAATATATATTTTTATATAAATATATAATATATATATATATATAAAATAATAACAACACCACACACACACACACACCACACACCAACACACACCGCACAACCACACACACAACACACACACACACAACACACAACAACACACAGTTTTAAATTGTTGGTATATATATATATATTATAAAAATTTTTATATATATTTTATATATTTTATATATGTTGGTTTGGGGGGCCCGGGGGTTGGGGGGGGTTTTAGGGGGGGGGGGGTTTTTACCTTTTTTTTGGGGTTTGGTGGGGTGGGGTCCCATAATAAATAAAATAAATAAATAATATATTTAAGGGGTAAATATATTAAAAAAAAAAAAATTATGGTATATATATATTTTTTATAGTTTATATATAATATATATTATAATATAATATATTATATTATAAATTTAATATATATTTAAATTATATAATATATTATATATATATAATATATATATTTTAAATGTATATAATATAATATATATAATAATAATTATATATTATTTTAAATATATATAATTATAAAAAAAAAAATAAAAAAATATATTTTATATTAATTTTTTTTTTTTTGGGGGTGTGTGTGTGTTGTTGGTGGGGTGTGTGGTTGGTGTGTGTGTGTGTGTGTGTGTGTGCTAAAGGCTCCCCTCTCGGAGGGAGAAAACCTGGCGGGGGCCGATCAGTATGGGGGGGACACTAAGTGGTCGGGCCTGCGGGCCCCCCGGGGCCAAGCCTAGCCGACTTTCCCTAGAACAAAATGGCAGTATCAAGGCCTTGAAACCCTTTCCCTTCTGGTGTCTTTTTTTTTTTTTAATAATATATATATAAATATATATATATATATATATAATATATAAAAATATATATACACATTACAAAAAAAAAAAAAAAAAAAAAAAAAAAAAAAAATTTTTAAAAAGTTTAATTGGTTGTATATATTTTATATAATATATATAAAATATATAATAAAAATATTATATTTGTTATTTTTTTTTTTTTTTTTTTTTGGGTGTGTTTTGTGGTATAATAAATATAATAATATAATAATAAAATTATTAATATTTATATATATATAATATAATTATATAATTTATATATATATATTATATATATTTGTTTTGGTTTTTTGGGGGTTTTGTATTTTTTTTTTTGTTTTTTTATTTTAAAACTTTTTTTTTTATTTTTTTTTTTTTTTTTTTTGTTACATATATAAAATATATATATATAATAAAATATATAATATTATAAATATAATAAATTTTTATATATATTTTATAAATTTTAATATTTAAATATATATTATATATTATATATATATATATATATATTAATTTTTATATATATATTTTAACATTATAACAAAATAAAAAATAAAAAAAATATATATATATATATAATCTATCTATATATATAAAATATATATATAAATATATATAATATATTTAAAAATGATTTAATTTAAAATTTTATATTATAATATTATATAATATATATAAAATATATATATTTTATAAAAATTATTTTAAAATTATATATATATATTAATATATATATTATTGTGTGTGTGTGTTGGGTGTGTGTGTGGTGTGTGTGTGTGTGTGTGTGGGTGTGTGTGTTGGTGTTGGGGGGTGGCTGGGGGATATATTTAATAATATTTAATTTATATAATATAATAATTTTTTATAAAATAATTATAAGTTTAAAAGATTTTTTTTTTTTTTTATATATAAATATAATTAAAACATATAAATATATATATATATATATAAAAATTATATATATATTATATATAATAATTAAAAATTAAAATATATATAATATATATATAATATTATATATATATATATATAATTATATATTTATATAATAAATCATGAAATAATAATTATAAAAAAAAAAAAAAAAAAAAAAAAAAAAAAAACACCCAAACCAAAAATACACACACACACCACCACAAACAAAAAAAAAAAAAAAAAAAAAAAAAAAAAAATAAAAAAAAAACAAAAACAAAAAAAAAATAAAAAAAAAAAAAATTTATTATATGTATGCTATAATATTAATAATCAATATTATATTATATATATATATATAATAAAATTTAAAATTATATATTTTATATTTATATATATATATATTTTTTAAAAATTTTATGTTTAAAATAAAAAATTTTTTTTAATTTATTAAAAACCCAAACCCCCAAAACCCCCAAAAAAATTATTTTAAAAAAAATTTTATTATTTTTTAAATTTTTTTTTTTTAAAAAAAAATTTTTAAAATTATATAATTATTTTTTTAAGTGGGGGGGGGGGTTTTTTTTGGGGGGTTTGGTGGTGTAAAAGGCTTTGGGGGGGGGAAAACCGGCGGGCCGTAGTATGGGTCCTATGTTTTAAATTAATTTTTTTTTTCTTTTTTTTAAAAATTTATTTTTTTTTAATTAATAAATTTTTTAAAAAATTAAAATAAATTTAATTTTTAAAAAAAATTTTTTTTAAATTAAAAATTTTTTTTAAATTTTTTTTTAAAAATTTTTAAAAGAAATATAAAATATATATATTATAAAATTATATATATTTATAAAAAAAAAAAAAAAAAAAAAACCCCCCCCCCCCCCAAAAAAAAAAAAAAAAAAAAAAAAAAAAAAAAAAAAAAAAAAAAAAACCCCCCCTCGGGGGAAAATTTTTCAGTTTTGGGGGGTTTTTTTTTTTTTTTTTTTTTTTTTTTTTTTTTTTTTTTTTTTTTTAAAAAAAAAAAAAAAAAAAAAAAAAAAAAAAAAAAAAAAAAAAAAAAATTTTTTTTTTTTTTTTTTTTTTTTTCCGACCGGTTTCCCCCTTTAAAACCTTTTTTTGGGGGGGCCACCCCCCCCCGGGGCCTTGGAAACCCCCGGGGGCCCCCCAAATTTGGGGCCCCTTTTTTTTTTCCCCAATGTTTGGGGTTTCTTAGAAAATTTTAAAAATCCCGGTTTGGGGTTTTGCCTTTTGCTTCCCCCCCGGGGTTTTTTATCGAGACCCCATTTTTTTACCGGGCACTTGATTTGAGGGGCTTGGCCCCACCAGTGGTAGGCAGGAACGAGGTGAAGTTCCTTGCCCAAGGGGGAAACAACGCGCTGGGGTGACCGAACCCTCGAATCATTTTGCCGTCGTGACATTTTGAGTCGGCGTTTAAACCCTTTCGGCCACCGGGCCCCCATATATATATAAAATATTATATTTTATAATATATATTATATAATATTTATAATATATAATTTTTTTTTTTTTTTTTTTTTCTTTTTTTATATATATATATTATATAATTTATAATATAATATATATATAATATTGTGGTGGTGTGTGTGTGGTGTGTGTGGTGTTGTGGGGGGTGTGTGGGGGTGTGTGTTGTGTGTGTTTTTTTAATGGTTTTTTTCAAAATTTTTTATTATTTTTTTCATATATTTCTATTTAAATATTTGTTGTATAATTTTTTTTTTTTTTTTTTTTTTTTTGAATAAAAATAAAAAACAATATTTTTTAAATTTTTATTATTTTTTAGTTATATGTAAATTATATTGATTAATATATATAAAAAATATATAAAATTATAAATAATAAATATATAATATAATATATAATATAATATATATAAAATTATATAATTAATATAATATTATTATAATATTAAATTATATTATATATATAAAATATATATATATATATTATATATCTATATATATATATATATATATATTAAATTATAATATAAAATATATATTATAATAAATATATATATATATTGCTACGCCAGTGGGTTTTTGTCTCTGTGCAAACATGTGTTAAAACATGAAAAGGAGACCGGGCATGTGTTAAATGAAGGGACCGGGGAAAACAGAGGAACGCTGTAGGGAGGAGCGGAGGAAAAAGCAAGAGGGGCGCATTTTGGATGCTGCTCTGTAAGACCTCGGTGTGCCTTTGTGACCTGAAAAAATTTGTTGCCTTTTAAAGCTGACGTGCAGGTGAATGCGGTTTTCCCCCCGTATTGTGCCTATAGAAAAGTGTACGGGTAAATAATTTGTGTAAATAAAGGAAAGACTGTCTTTTTGTGTTTTTTTTTTTCCTCCTCTAAAGGTGGCGTTCCCCTCTGGGTTCGGGGGGACGCGTGGTGCCTCCCTCTTGGAGCTTTTCAGTGTTCACGCCCCGTGGAAGCACGCCGTCGCTAGCCCCCTTGTTTTGGTGGCAGAGAGACGAGGGGTCGGCGTAACAAATGGTGTGGGAGTGGGATTGTATTTTTTGATCAGTGAGATCGCTGATTTATCATGTCGCCCAAAGATGGCAGCAGCCATGAGGGAAGGGGGAGGCTATGACGAGGCAGGATGAGTGAGGGAACCCGAGCCAGATGGACCTGACATCCCATGCGGCCCGGTAGAGGGAGGAAATGGCACAAAGGGGCAAAAAGAGCGGGCACAGAGGGCAACGAGAAAGGCGCACCATCTCGTCAGATGCAGCAAGGAGCAGGGGAAACAGTTCTGCCGACTTTTTGAGGTGCCAGAGCAATCTTCATCGTGAAGAGGAAATCAGCGTCACCGACAAGGGCCCGCAACAGTGGAAGAGTGAACTGATGGAGGAGGTGCGACCCGAAGGGGAGGTTCGGGCCTGAGGAGGGAAATGAAGGGGAAAAAGGCGGCGTCATAGGGGAGTAAAGTTTCAACAGTGAAGGAGCGAGGGTTTGGCAACAGTGCCAGAGTGTCAGATTTACTGGGGGCTGCTGGGGTCCCTTTCAGGAAACCCCGGGCCTCGAGGTCTGACGGAGCCGTGGTCGCTGCAGAAGGGGGGGACCATCGGAACCGTCCCTTTGGGATAGGTGGCGGAAACTCGGACCGGGCAACCCGCCTCGTTGCCTCCCCACCCCTTCCCCCCCCCAGGTGTGTAGTTCAGGCACGGTTCCACCCCAGCCCCTCGGGCCCCCAGACATTCGTGAAAACGTAAGCCCGCGAGTACGCGGGAAGTGGGCCCGGGAGGGATATGTCCCCAATTTTAAAAAGCTGGCATCCCCGGGGGGAGCCAGGAAGAGAAGGCCCTGCACTGGGAACAGCGCTAAGGGGGGCCCGCGGTGGAAGTTGGGGATTGCGGCATCCCCCAAAATGCCCTTTCACCAGCGTGCGGGGTTTTTTAAAAGCCCTTTGGGACCACCACCAGGCCGAGGGTTTTGGCCCGCTTTAAGAAGCGGACTGTGAGCGTGGCGAGGGCACGTCCCCGCTGGGCAGGATGTGGAGGCGCTGGTAAAGAGGGCGTTTTCCCTGCGGGTGCGGAAGAGATGATCGTGGTCAGGGCCCCCGATTTCTTTGTTTACACTTGCAGGACCAGCAGCTGCAAACTACGTCAACAGGACCCCGAGGATGAAAGGGGGCCCCTGGCGAGGGGGCCTTGGAGGACCCTTCCCGAAGGAAAACCCGTGGCCTAGGGGCCCGCGCTCAGCCCGCCAGACCGGGCCGGAAAGGTAAAAATTTGGGGAAGGTAGCATTGAGGAAGGTGAGCCCGAGCCCTTTCAAGGTTGGTTGGGGCTGCGGGAGGGAGGGCAAGACGTGTCGGTCAGAGGGAGCGAGAACAGTCCTCTAACCCGGCGGTTTGATGTTTCAGCCGTGCTGCAAGGACTGTGGAGGTATTTGGGCACATCGAGTGCATGTTAAGGTTAAAGGAGGGTACAGGGGGAAAAATCGGAAGGGTGGAGGGGGGGAAACCCAGCCCCCCTCGGTTCCCCGGGCCCCCCCTGGGTAAGCTGTAGTCGAACCAGATATGCAGGGGGAGGGCTCAATAGATAGGGAAACCTGCGCCCCGACAGGGACACGGGGCTGAGAAGACCCTAGTAGGGCCGATATGTTGGCCCCTATGCGACTTCCAGAGCACCCCAGAGACTGGGGTGGTGACGGGGGATTTTGTGCGCTCAAAGGGACCCGGGAGGCTGTATTGGCCCTGGGGAGACGGTGCAGCGGCGCCGGTGAGTGGTGATTGGACGAGATGTTGCCCGGGGCCTTTATACCTGACGCAGAAAGGCGTTTTTGACGGGGGGAAACTGGTGAGGGGCACGGGAAGATGTGCCCTTGCTTCGGGTTTGGTGTGCAGAGGTAGTTTTGGCTGAGGACGCACCCTTTCCCCCGGACAGAGTCTAGAATCCGGGTCAACTGTAAGAGTGATGGTGGAGTAGAGGCCCCGGGAGCCCCTCAAAACCTAGCTGGCTGAGGGTAGCATTGGGGGGAGCCTTGTTGGACCAGGGGAGGGGTTAGTTAAGTGTTGGTAGCTAACTCTCCCCAAATAAGGGCCCAGAAAGGGGGCAAGGAGTTGGTTGGTGGGGGCCCTTGCTGACTTCCCGAGGACTTGCGCACCGGCTGTGGGGTTACCCATGGGGGAGGAAGTTTCTCCTGGGGCCTGGTGAAAAAGATGACGTTAGGCCCCGTGCGGCGAGAGGAATGGCAGGCGCGACCCAGATGAGGGCGGCATTTGGGGGGAGGGCGATGAACAGAGTCAGTGGTGACATGAGCAGGTTTGGGGCAGGAGATACCCCTTGGGTGCCACTGCCAATCTACCGCCGCCCCAAAACCCCCCCGAGCGACCCAGCGAGAGCGAAGAAAAACCGCGTGGATGAAAGATTTTTGTTTTCGGAACTATTTTCAATTTCGGTTCTTTTTTTTGAAGAATTTTTTTTGTTCCTGGGACTAATTTTATTTTTAAATTTTTTGTAGTTTGTTTTTAGGTTTTGGGATGTCAGAGAGACGGGCGTCTGCTGATAAGGGGGGATATGCTACGCCCGTGGTCTTTTTCTCTGTGCGAAACATGTTTTAAAATGAAAAGGAGACCGGGCATTGGGGTTAAAATGAAGGGGCCTGGGCAAACATGAGGCAACTGGGGTGAGCGGAGAGCGGGGGGAACAAGCAAAAAGAGACGCAGTTGGGTGCTGCTCTTGAAGACCCGTGGTGCCTTTGGGGCCCGATAAACTTGTGTTTCCCCGTTATAAATGTATCGGCGTTGACATGCGGTTTCCCCCCTGTATTTTGCTATAGAAAGTGTACGGGTAAAAACTTGTGTAAAAAAAGGAAAGACTGTCTTTTGGTTTTTTTTGTGCCGCCCCTTCCCGGGGCGTTTTCCCTCTGGTGTTTGGGGGCGTGGGTCTCGGTGCCTCTTGGAGCTGTTTAGGTTTTACGACCCTGTGGATACACCCGTCTGCTAGCCTGCCCTTTTGTTGGTGGGGAGAGAGACGAAGCGGGCGGGTAACAATATAATATGTGTGTGTGGTGTGTGTGTTGTTTTTATAATATTATATATATTTTTATTATATAATTTTATATATATTTATATATAAAATTTTTATTTTATATAATATTTATAATATTATATATTGTATATATATTTTTAAAATATATATATAATATATATATATATATATATTATTATTATTATTATTATTTATTTTTATATTAGTATAAAAAAAATTAATTGTTAAAGATATAGTGAATATTATATATAGAACACATAACACAAATTTTATATATATTTTTATAATCTATATTAAAATATATATATATTATATATATATATATATATATATTATATAATAAAAGCGGCGGGAGCGAGTGAAATTCAGATTTAAATATTAAAAAAAAAAAAAAGAAAACCTGTAAAGGGGGCGAAGCGAGCTTCCGGGGGAGGGGATTCAAAAATCAAAAGTTCAAGCCCCTTTTTTTAAAAAAATATCAAACAAAAAATTCTGCACAAAAAAAATTAAAAAATTTCAAAATAAAATTTTTTTATGATCTTACATTTGTAATTCCCCCTGAAAACATTTAATAAGAATTTTTTCAAATTAACGGGAGCCCTTTTAAGATGTGACTGCGAAAGTAATTCCGCGGCATTTCCCGGGGCAGATGATTTCCAGGAAGTAGAACAAACAAGTTTGATAATGTTATACAAATGTTGTCTTTTTTATAGGAGATATAAACCCTTTTCCCTTTTATGGGATTTTATTGGTCGGTATCGTTTTTAAATTTTTTTCATCCAAGTCGTCCGGGAACATAATCATAGGTTTTCATACTATTATTCCCTATATGTTCTGATTTTGATATGTAGGTATCCTGATAATGTAAAAATATGAAATACCCAATAAACAAATAACAAAACAAAAACTGGTATTCAAAAAAATAAACCTTTGGCTTTGAAGTAATGCTAGTTTGATGATTTTTAGACAAAAAAACGCCCTTTTACACAACAACATGCGCATGACGCATTCTCAAATAATTTTATACTTAGCACACAGTGTATCAGTTTTCGTTAAAAAAAATACCCAGAAGTAAAAAATCCCAAGGTTCCACAATTTTTGTGGTGTTAACGGTTTTTTGGGGGGGGGGTTTTAAAGAAAAAAGAAAATTTTTTTAAAAAAAAAAAAAAAAAACAAAAAAAAAAAAAAAAAAAAAAAAAAAAAAAAAAAAAAAAAAACAAAAAAAAAAAAAAAAAAAAACCAAACAAAAAAAAAAAATTTTTTTTTTTATATATAAATATATAAAAAAATTTAAAAAACAAAAAATAGAAAATTAAAATTTAAAAAATGTTTTAAAATTAAATTTAATTATAATT
>NW_023656672.1:0-3271 GCF_015228065.2 Penaeus monodon | reverse complement strand
ATCTATCATATTATTCAATTATAATCATCATTATTGCATAATTACCCTTATTATGCAATTATTGTCAGTTTATAATATATATTTTTACATCTATACTAATAACAACACAATATAATAGTAATAAAAATAATAATAACAATAAAACTTTTTTATAATCATTATTTATATCATTATTTTAATTAATATCGTTATTACTGAAATTTAAATTATTGTTATAATATTTATTTTAACAATTATATTACGTAAAAATAATAATAATGATATAATAACAATAATGATATTAATAACATATATAACAATTCGTATTATATATTATACTTATTATTATTATTATTGTTATTATTACAGTTTATATATATTTTTGGCAATAATACTAATAATTAAATAATAATAATATAATAATAAAATATAATACTAATAATAATATATATAATAATAATAATAATAATATAATATAATAAATAATGATAATACATGATAATAATTGATAATAATGATATAATATAATGATAATAGTAATAATATTAATAATCATCAATGTTATCCAAATTCCTTTATTCTCACTTTTATCATCATTATTGTCATGATTAATAAATTCGGAATTATTATCATTATTACCCTAATAATTGCCAAATCATCAATGAATGGAAAAAAACGTCATTTTGGAGTCTACTTCAAAAGGCTATATTTTGATAGATTTTGCCGCTTTTCGACTTTTGGATTTTTTTTTACCTTTTTTATTATATATGGACACAATTCCTGTTATTATCATCATTATTATCATATTATCATCATTATTATCGTTATCATATCATTATAATCATTATCATCATTATCATCATCATATCATCATTATTGCAATTATTATCATCATTATTGCAATAATTATCATTATTATTGCAATTATTGCAGTTATAAATATATTTTTACATCTATACTAATAACAATACAATACTATAGTAATAACATATAATAACAATAATAACGTTTTTATAATCATTATTTATATCATTATTTTACTTATATCGTTATTACTGTATTATTCCTGTTATAATAATTATTTTACATTATATACCAGTAAAATAATAATAATGGTAATAATACAATAATGATATTAATAACAATATTATAACAATTCGTATTATTATAATTATACTTATTATTATTATTATTGTTGTTATTATTACAGTTATAAATATATTTTTGGCAATAATACTAATAATTAAAGTTATAATATAATTATAAATAATAATAAATAATATATAATAATAATATAATAATTATGATTAAAATAATAATAATAATAATAATAATAATATATGATAATAATAATAATAATATATAATGATAATAAATTATATGATAATAATAATGTAATATATATTAATAATCATCAAATGTTATCCAAATTCTCTTTATTCTCACTTTTATCATCATTATTGTCATGATTAATAGAATTCAGGTAATTATTATCATTATTACCCTAATAATTGCCAGAATCATCAAATGAATGGAAAAAACGTCATTTTGGAGTCTACTCTCAAAAGGCTATATTTCGCTAGATTTTGCCGCTTTTTCGACTTTTGGGATTTTTTTTCTTTTACCTTTTTTTATTATATATGGACACAATTCCTGTTATTATCATCATTATTATCATGATTATCATCATTATTATCGTTATCATCATCATTATCATCATTATCATCATTATCATCATCATTATCATCATTATTGCAATTATTATCATCATTATTGCAATAATTATCATTATTATTGCAATTATTGCAGTTATAATATATATTTTTACATCTATACTAATAACAACTACAATAATAATAGTAATAACAATAATAATAACAATAATAACGTTTTTATAATCATTATTTATATCATTATTTTAATTAATATCGTTGATAATAATGATAATAATAATGATAATAGTAATAATCTAATAATCATCAAATGTTATCCAAATCTCTTTATTCTCACTTTTATCATCATTATTGTCATGATTAATAGAATTCAGGTAATTATTATCATTATTACCCTAATAATTGCCAGAATCATCAAATGAATGGAAAAAACGTCATTTTGGAGTCTACTTTCGCTAGATTTTGCCGCTTTTTCGACCTTTGGGATTTTTTTTCTTTTACCTTTTTTATTATATATGGACGCAATTCCTGTTATTATCATCATTATTATCATGATTATCATCATTATTATCGTTATCATCATCATTATCATCATTATCATCATTATCATCATCATTATCATCATTATTGCAATTATTATCATCATTATTGCAATAATTATCGTTATTACTGTAATTATTACTGTTATAATAATTATTTTACAATTATACTACCAGTAAAAAAATAATAAGATAATACAATAATGATATTAATAACAATATATACAATTCGTATATTATAATTATACTTAATAATAATATATTAATAACTTATATATATATTTTTGCATAATTAATAATATTAATTTATATATTATATAAATAATTATATAAAATAATAATAAAAATAATAATAATATAATAAAATAATAAATAATAATAATATATAATACTAAAATTAAAATAATAAATATAATGAAAAAATAATAATAGATGATAATAAAAGATAATTAATGTAATTATTCATAATATTAATTCTTTTGGATTTTTTTTCTTTTACCTTTTTTTATTAATAGATAAATTCTGTAATTATATCATTATATATATATATCATTTTATCGTATAATATACAATCATTTAGTATATCATAATATCATATTTTGCATTTTATCATTTATTTTGATTTTCATTATCTATTAATTATTTGTATATACAAATTATTTTTACATCATATATTACACTATTATAATATGTATTATCATATAATATCAATATACTTTTATAATCATATTATATCATTATTTAATTAATATCGTATCATTATTGAATTATGTATAATAATTTTTTACAATTATACAGTAAAAATAATAATAATATAATAACAATAATAATTAATAACAATATATAACAATTTATTATTATATATATTATATATATTATTATTGTTATTATTACAGTTATAATATATTTTTATGCAATAATAAATATTAAATAATAATAATAATAAAATAATAATAATAATAATAATAAATAATAATATAATATATAATAATAATATAATATAATATAATAATAATAAGTAATATAATAATATAAATAATAATAATTAATATAGAAAATATAATATATATCTAAATTATA
>NW_023656670.1:0-3271 GCF_015228065.2 Penaeus monodon | reverse complement strand
CTTCCCCTCCGTAACCTTCCCCCCCCCCCCTCCCCCCTTATCGCCCTCTTCTCCCTCACCAAATCGATCCTCCCTCCCCCCTTCCCCCCCCCCCCCCCCCCTTCCCAAACATTCCCCCCCCCTTCCCCAAACCTCCCCCCCCTCCAACCCTCCCCCTCCCTCCCCCCTTTCCCTTCCCCCCCACTCCTTCCCCTCTTTCCCCCTCCCCACCCCCCCCTTTTCCCTCCCGTCCTCCTTCCCCCCATTTTCCCCCCCCCCCCAACCCAACCCCCCCCCCCCAACCCAACCCTCCTCCCCAACCCCCCCCGCAACCCCAACCCCCCCCCAAACCCCAACCCCTCTCCAACCCCCCAACCCCAACCCTCCCTCCCCCAAACCCCCAACCCTCCCCCAAAACCCCAACCCTCTCCAACCCCCAACCCTCCCCCCCAACCCTCCCCACCCCCCTTCCCCCCCCTCAACAGAAAGACCTGAGCGGCGAGACGGAGTTTCGTGGACAAGACCGGAAGCAGGAGAGGTGGGCCCCCGCCAAGCCCCACTCCGCGCTGTGTTCACCCAACCTCCGCCCGGATTCTGCCCCGCACCCCCCCACCCGGCGCAACGAAAAACCAGCCCCGGGGGTTGGGGGGGAGGCCCGGGAGGGGGGGGGGTGTTCTGATGGGGGGAGAGGTAGCTGTGGGCGGGGAGGGGGGGGCCCGGGGGAAGGGAGGAGGGGGGGGGGGCCGGGGGGGAGAGGGAGTGGGGCGGGGGGGGGGGGGGAGGGGGGGGGGAGGGGGGGGGGGGGGGGGGGGGGGGAGGGTGCTTCTGAGGTGGGAAGGGAGCTGGGGCGGGGAGGAGGGGAGGGGAGGGGGAAGGGGAGGAGGAGGGAGGGGGAAGGGGAGGAGGGGGAAGGGGAAGGGAGGAGGGAGGGGGAAGGGAGGAGGGGAGGGTGCTTGGAGGAGGGAGGGAGGGGGAAGGGGAGGAGGGGGAGGGGGAAGGGGAGGAGGGGGGGGGGAGGAGGAGGGAGGGGGAAGGGAGGAGGGGGAGGGGAAGGGGAGGAAGGGAGGGGGAAGGGGAGGAGGGGGGCGGGGGAAGGGGAGGAGGAGGGAGGGGGAAGGGGAGGAGGGGGGCGGGGGGAAGGGGAGTAGGGAGGGAGGGGGAAGGGGAGGAGGGAGGGAGGGAGAAGGGGAGGAGGGTGAATAAGGAGAGAGAAAGAAGAGATAAGAGAGAGGGAAATGAGCGGAAGGAGAGGAAAGGCGGATGTGTGAATGAGAGGGAGAGAGATGGAGGAGGAGGGGGGGGGGAATGGGTGGATGGGGAGGAGGGAGGAAGAGAGAGGGAGAGAGATGGAGGGGAGGGGGGGGATGGGTGGATGGGGAGGAGGGGGAGAGAGAGGGAGAGAGATGGAGGAGGAGGGAGGGGGGAGAATGGGTGGGTGAGGAGGAGAGAAAAGAAGAGAGAGTGAGAGAGAGAGAGCTGATGGAGGGAGGGAGAGTGAGGTGATGGAGAAGGAGAGAGTGAGGGAGGGCGGATGAGGCTGGATAAAGGAGATAGTGAAGGATGGAGAGCAGGATAAAGGAGGGAGAAACAAAAGGAGAGAGAGCGATGGAAGGAGAGCGAGGAGGGAGGGAAAGGGAGGGAAGGACGAAGGGAGGGAAGGAGGGAACAGGGAAAAGATGAAGGAAACGTGAGGGAGGGAAAGTGGTGAGGAAGATGAGGAAGGAAGTGAGTGAGTGAGTGAGTGAGTCAGTCAGTCAGTCAGTCAGTCAGTGATTGGGTGAGTGAGTGAGTGAGTGAGTGAGTGAGTGAGTGATTGGGTGAGTGAGTGAGTGGATGAGTGAGCGAGTGAGAGTGAGTGATTGAGTGAGTGAGTGAGTGATTGGGTGAGTGAGTGAGTGAGTGAGTGAGTGAGTGAGTGAGTGATTGGGTGAGTGGATGAGTGAGTGAGTGATTGGGTGAGTGAGTGAGTGTGTGAGTGAGTGTGTGGTGAGTGGATGAGTGAGTGAGTGATTGGGTGAGTGAATGAGTGAGTATTGGGTGAGTGAGTGATTGGGTGAGTGAGTGAGTGATTGGGTGAGTGAGTGAGTGATTGGGTGAGTGAGTGAGTGAGTGAGTGATTGGGTGAGTGAGTGAGTGATTGGGTGAGTGAGTGAGTGATTGGGTGAGTGAGTGAGTGATTGGGTGAGTGAGTGAGTGATTGGGTGAGTGAGTGAGTGATTGGGTGAGTGAGTGATTGAGTGAGTGATTGGGTGAGTGAGTGAGTGATTGGGTGAGTGAGTGAGTGATTGGGTGATTGAGTGAGTGATTGGGTGAGTGAGTGAGTGATTGGGTGAGTGAGTGAGTGATTGGGTGAGTGAGTGAGTGATTGGGTGAGTGAGTGAGTGATTGGGTGAGTGAGTGAGTGATTGGGTGAGTGAGTGAGTGATTGGGTGAGTGAGTGAGTGATTGAGTGAGTGAGTGAGTGAGAGCGAGTGAGAGTGTGTGAGTGAGTGAGTGAATGAGCGAATGGGCGAGAGAGGAGTGAGAGGAGTAAAAGTGAACTCTAAGCAGAGGGGTAATAAAGGAAGGAATTAGAGAAGTGGAAGAGGAGAAAACAAGAATAGAGGAAGATATGAAGGAGGATAGAGATAATAGTGGAAACGAAGTGACAATGACATAGATAAAGATAACGAAAATTGTAAACAGAATAAGTAACAATCATAAAAAAAAAGATAATAAAACCAGGATAACAAATACAACAACGACATTTTTTTTTCTCTCTCTCTCTCTTTCTCTCTCTCTATTCACAGAGCATCATGAATTACGCTGATAAGATTATTGTTAGCAATAATACAGACAGGCGACGATTCAAAACCCGTGACATGGTAATGGCATAATAAATAATAATAAAGGAAACAAAATCAAGTCACAATGACAGTATATCATTATTTCTCTCTCTCTCTCTCTCTCTCTCTCTATCCGTCTCTCTCTCTCTCTCTCTCTCTCTCTCTCTCTCTCTCTCTCTCTCTCTCTCTGTCTCGTTTTTTTTTTTTTCATAAACGAATGAACAATTACCGATCATGTCAGTCAAAGAGGGAAACGCCAAATGACATATGTCACAATTCACAGAACAGAGAGAAAAAAAAGCGAGAGAGAGAGAGAGAGAGAGAGGGAGGGAGGGAGGGAGAGGGAGGGAGGGAGGAGGAGAGAGAGAGGGAGAGGGGGGGAGGGAGGAGGAAAGGAGAGAGGGAGGAGGAAGGAGGAAAGGAGAAAGGGAGGGGGAGGAGGAGGGAAGAAGAAGGGGGGGGAAAAA
>NW_023656669.1:0-3277 GCF_015228065.2 Penaeus monodon | reverse complement strand
TAAAAATATATATAATACAAAAAAAGATTAAAAAAAAAAAAAAAAAAAAATGAAATAAAAAAAAAAAAAAAAAAAAAAAAAAAAAAAATATAAAAAAAAAAAAACAAAAAATAATATATATATAATATATATAATATAGATATATATAATAAAATATAATATATATATATAAGTATATATATAGATAATAATATATATATATATATATAATATATAATATTATGATATATATATGATATATATATATATATATAGATATATATAGATATATATATCAATATTATATAATATATAGTATATATGTATATATATTTATAAATCTATACTCTTTTATACATGTTGTGTGTTTCTGTATCTGTGTGTGTGTGTGGTTATATATAGATATAATAATATATAGATATATAATATATATATATAATATATATATATAAGATATATATATATAATTATATATATAATATAAAATAATATTTATAGATTTAATATAGTGTATATATATATATATATATAATATATATATATGTATGATATATATAATATATATATATATTATTATTTGTCTTGTATCATTTATATATTATATATATGATATAATAACTAATAAATAATATATGATAATATATATATATATATATATAGATAGATATAATATATATAATATATAATAGAGTAGAGTGGTCTAGTAATATAATATAGTATGATAAGATAAAATTCAGTTGTAAAGTAATAAGATAATAATATATAGGATAAGAGATATATATATATAGATATATAAATGTAATATATATAATATAATATTGAAGTAGTGATGATATATTTTATAATGATCATGATTATAGAATATATATAATAGAGATTATATGTATATATTTATACATATATTTTATATATATAATTATACATATAATGCACGTACATATATGGCATAGTCCATAGAATATAGATAATATATAGTATATAGTATATATATATATATATAGTATATATAATATAATATATATTATAATATATATATGTATATTATATAGATTAGATAGATAATAGTATATGATATATTTGAAGATATAATATTAATTTATATATATAAGACAATGTTTGTATATTTGATATATTATCATTATATAAGCTAATGGTAGGATAATGTAAAAATAATTATGTATACAGTAAGAAGTACAGTTGAAACGATATGAACGAAAAGAATGAGGGAAATAATAGGATAATAAACGGGAGGATTAAGTAGAGATATGAGTAGATATGAATAAGTAATAATAGAGAGAGAGAGAGGAGTAAATGAAGAGTATAAGAAGAGAGAGATTAGAGAGAAGATAGAATAGAGATGAGAAATAGAGAGAAGAAGAGTAGAGAATAGAGAGAGTATTGATATAGATATAGAGAGAGAAGATAGAGATAGAGAGCGAATATATAGATAGTATATATTAAGTAGACAGAGATAATGTTTGTGATATAGATATAGAGAGATAAGATATATAGAATAGATAGAATAGATACATAGATATAAGATAGATAATGAAAAGAGTATGATAGAATGATATACATAATATAGATAGATAGATGAGAGATAGAGAGAGAGAGGATAGAAGAAGAGAGAGAGAGAACAAGATAGAGATAGAGAGAGAGATAGATAGAAGATAGAGATGATAAGAGAGTAGAAAGAGAGAGAATATAAGAGAGATAAAGAATATATATATGATATGAGAATATAGATAGATAAGATAATATATATAGATATATATAGAGATATATAAGAATAGATAGAAGAGTATAATAAATAAAAAATATAAATATATAAAAATAAAATATATATAGAGAATTTAATATATAATATATTAGATATAGATAGAAGAAGATACGGAGAAAAGAATATATAGAAAATAAAGAATATATATAAAATATAATAGATCTATATAAAATATATAGATTATATATAGATGATGACGATAGAATAGCGCACATATATAGATATATAGAAGATTAGAATGATAGAAGAGATAGAGATAGATAGATGATAGAGATATATGATAGATAGCAACAGATATATATAGATATATATATAGATATAATATATAGATATATAGTAAGATAGATATATAATGATAATTATATATTATGATATATAGATATATATATGATCGTATAGAAGACAATCGTAGATAGAATAGAGAATCTCTATATAGAATGAGAGACATAGTAGTAAAGATATCCTAGATAGATAGAGATTATTTATATAGTATAGAGAGCACTATAAGAGATATAGAGTGATTATATAAGAGAGAGACTATATATATTATAGGATATCATATAGTATATGATATAGAGCATATAGTAGAATAAAATATAATAGCAGATTAGAAGAATGTAGATAGAGAAGATAATCTATTAAGAGGGTAGTAGTATATATCGATGAGAATCTAGTATGAATATAATCAGAGAATGAGAAGATAGCAGATAGAGAATGAGATAGATAGAGTCGATCAGACCTATCACAGAGTAGAGAAATAAAAACGAGAATATAGATAGAGAGTACTTAGATATAGAGCAGTAATATAGATAGATAGAGACCCAGAGTAGAATACTAGAGATACTAGAAAGTATAGCATATCTTAAATGATAGGATAGATAATATATAGGAGATGGAGAGATGAGGAGGGAAGAAGAATTAGTGAAGAGTATGAGAGAGAATATAGATTAGAGAGTAGAGTATAAAATAAAATGTAGAAATAGTATATGTAATGAGTATAGAAGTATGATAATATCTATATATTATGAAATATAATAAATATAATGCATAGAATACAATATAGATGAAAGAGATATCTATGGATATAAGACGTAATCTAAGTATAAATAAGTGAGAGAATATAGATAGCAGAGAAGAGAGAGAAGAGAGAGAGAAGAGAAGGGGGAGAGAAAGGAAAAGGAGAAAGGAGAGAAGATAATAGAAGAAAGAGAAAGAATAGAGAGGAAAGGATAGAGAATAGACAAAGAGATTTAGTATAAATATTAAATATGTATATTATCCCATATAAAGATGGGAAAAGGAGATATTAGACAAGAGATAGAAGAAGGATTTTGGTTATTAGAGGGGGGGGGGTTTTTTTTTTTTTTTTTTTTTTAAAAAAAAAACTTTTTTTTTCCCCCCCAAAGGGTTTAAAAAATTTTTTTTTTTTTTAAAAAAAAAAAAAAGGGGCAAAAAAAACAGCCAAAAAAGGGGGGGTTTTTTTTTAAAAAAAAAAAAAAAAAAGGGGGGGGGAAAAAA
>NW_023656668.1:0-3278 GCF_015228065.2 Penaeus monodon | reverse complement strand
CCCCCACCCCCACCCCCCAAAAAACCCCCCACACAAACCCAAACACAAAACACCACACAAAACACCCCCACACACCCCCCACCCCACCCCCCCCACCCCCCCCCCCAAAACACACCACACACACCCAAAAAACAAAAAAAAAACACACACACCCCCCACCCCCCCCCCCAACACACACAAACACACCACAACAAAAAAACACACACACACAACACACACAAAAAACACACAACCAAACACACCCAACCCCCCAAACCCAAACCCCCAAACCCCCAAAAACACACACACACAAAACCCACAAAAACAAACACAAAAACCACAAACACACAAACACACACAACCCCCACAAACAACACACCACACAACCCACACACCACACCACACAAACCACACACCACACACGCACCATTGCACGCACAAAATTGCACACCACACTTGTTTAAACACACCCCCAAACCACACACACACAACACCACTTGCACACACACACAAAACACACACACACAACACACACACACACAAACACCCCAACACACACACACACACCACAAGAAAACATTTGACACCCCTTTGCACACACACACTTGCACACACACTTGACAAAACCAAGTTTACCCACACATGACTACACACACACATGACTACACACACACATGACTACACACACTTGCCAACACAAAACACACACCACACACACAACACACACACAACAAACACACAATATATTATAAAATATTATATATTTTATATATATATATTAATATATATATATAAAATATATCTACATACATACATACATAATACATACTACAAACATAACCATGTTCCACACGAGCACAACCACTGCATGAACATTAACTGGTATTATTTTACAATTTTATTTTTTGCTTTTAAAAACATTTTTTTTCTTTCAGGCATAGGATGAAGTAGCAAATACAATGAAGATGACCCAAGAAACTTTCTGGAAGAGGCACCAACGCGGCAAAAACAAGCACGGCCGGGGTTTGGAAGTGCAGGCAGGTGCTTGCTTTTCCCCGCATCCAGTCCTTTTTCTTTGGGGGAGCTCAGGCGATGTGATCCCATCCCCCCTGCACTTTGGGCCCCCTTTTTAGCTCCCTTGGTTTGTTCTTTTTGGCCCCCCTGTGTATGTCCCTTTGGCCCCCCCTTTCCCTTTTGCTGCATCCTTTGTCACTCTCCTTATTATTAAAATTATATATATATTATATATATATATATAATAATAATATATTATATATTATATACATATATATATAAATAAATATATATCTAAATTTTAAAATATAAATATAAAAATAAAAAAATATATATATATAAAATAATATATATATAATATAGATATTTAAAAAGGGATTATTAATGTAATATATATAGATAAATTTTAAATTATTATAATTATTATATAATTTAGATTTTTATTATTTATGATATTATATATTATATAATATGTATATATATAAAGTTAAAATATATAGGATTATATATATGTATAATATATATGTAATTTTAATGTTATATATAGTTATATAATATATAAAATTTTAATTTTATAAAATATATTATATAATATATATAATATATTAATATATATATAAAATATATATAAAGGAGGTGACAAAAAGATCAAGCTAAGGAAGGGGCGGCCCAAAGGGACATACACAGGGGGGCCACAAAAGAACAAACACAAAGGGGCTAAAAAGGGGGACCAAGTGCAGGGGGGAGGGGGATCTAAGCGCCGAGCCCCCCCAAAGGAAAGGAGTAGGATGTTTGGAAAGAAAGCACGTGTCTGCATTCCAAAAGCCAGGCCGTGTTGCTTTTGCTGCGTTGGTGACCTTTTCCAGAAAGTTTTTAGGTCATCTTATGTTTTTAGCTACTTCATCTAGCGAAAAAAAAGAAAATTTGATAAACTGCAAACGAATAACAATGAGTAAATAATACCAGGTTAAGTGTGCAGATGTGTGTATGGCTGGGTGAATGATGTGTATATTTTGTATGTATTAGTAGTAGTATGTTGTAAATATATAAATTTTATATATTATATATATAATATAATTATATAAAATTTTATTTATATATATATGTGTGGGTGTGTGTGTGTGTGTGTGTGTGTGTGTGTGGTTGTGTGTGTGTGGGGAAGTGTGTGTATTTAGTGGTGTGTAGTCAGTGTGTGTGTAGTATGGTGGTGTAAGATGTGGTGGGCAAGGTGTGTGCAAGTGTGGTGTGCAAGTGTGGTGCAAGGTGTGCGTGTTGGGGTGTTTTGGTTGTGTGTGTGTGTGTGTGTGTGTGTGTGTGTGTGTTGGTTTGGGGTTGGTGTGTTTTTTGGGGTTTTGGTTGTGTTTGTGGGTTTTTGTGTGTGTGTGTGTGTGTTGTTGTGTTGGGGTGTGTGTGGTATGTGTGTGTGTGTGTGTGTTTTGTGTGTTGGTTTTGGGTGTTTGTGTGTTTGTGTGTGTGTGTGTGTGTGTTTGTGTTGTGTGTGGGTGTGTGTGTGTGTGGGTGGTGTGGGGGTGTGAGTTGAGTGGAGTGGAGTGTGAGGTGAGTGTGAGTTGGTGTGAGTGTGAGGGGTGTGTGGGTTTTATGTGTGTGTGTTGGTTTGTGTGTGTGTGTGTGGTGTGTGTGGTTGGTGGTGGTTTTGTGTGTGTGTGTGTGTGTGTGTGTGTGTGTGTGTGTGTGGTTGTGTGTTTGTGTGTGTTGTGGGGTGTGTGTGTGGGTTTTGTGTGTGTGTGTGTGTGTGTTTTTGTGTGTTTTTTGTGGTGTGTGTGTGTGTGTGTGTGTGTTTTGTGTGTGTGGTGTTTTGTGGGTGTGTTGTGTGTGTTGTGTGTGTGTTGTGTTTGGGGTGTGTGGTGTGTGTGTGTGTGTGTGTGTGTGTGGTTTTTGTTGTGTGTGTTTCTGTGTGTGTGTGGTTTTGGGTGTGTGTGTTTTGTGTGTGTGTGTGGGTGTGTGTGTGTGTTTTGTGTGTGGTGTGTTTTGGGGGGGGTTTTTTGGTGTGTGGTGTTTTGGGTGGGTGTGTTTTGTGTGTGTGTGGTTTTTGGGGGTGTTTGTGTGGGTGTGTGTTTTTTGTGTGTGGGTTTTGTGTGGTGGGGTTGTTTTTTTTTTTTTTTTTTTTTTTTTTTTTTTTTTTTTTTTTTTTTTGTGGTTTTTTGTGTTGGGGTGTTTTGTGTGTGTTTTGGGGTGTGTTTGTGTTTGGGGGGGGGTGGGGTGTTTTTTTGGGGGGTGTTTTTGGGGTGTGGTGGGTGTTTGTGGTGTTTGGGGGGTGTGTTTTT
>NW_023656667.1:0-3279 GCF_015228065.2 Penaeus monodon | reverse complement strand
ATATATATGGTATATATATACATATCTTTTTTTCTTTTTTTTAACGTAGGTTCAGTCTGAGCCGCCGTGTACTCATGATACTTAATTGATTTTCATGTTGTGATGCTTTGGGGGTGAGTACGTGGTAGGGCCCCGCCCTTTCCCCAAGGAGAGTGCCGGTGATACCTTTTAGGTAATCATTCTCTCTATTTACCCGGGTTTGGGGGACCACCCCTTGACTTGGGCTGGCTTGGCCCCCCAGTGGCTGGGTGCATCAAGGTGATTTTTTCCTTGCCCAAGGGAAAAAAACGGGGGGCGGTCGGTGACTCGAACCTCGAATTCGTTTGCAGTCGTGACAGTCTTGAGTCCGACGCTCTACCTTCGGCCACCGTGGCCTTATATATATATATTATAATTATTAAAAATAATAATTTATAATATTATATATATATATATATACATAATATATATAATTATTTATTTTTTATAATTTGTGTTTGTGGGTGTGTGGTGTGTGTGTGTGTGTGTGTTGTGTGGTTGTGTGTGTGTGTGTGTGTGTGTTTTTTGTGTATTTTGGGGTGTGTGGTATGTGTATGTGCGTGAAAACATAGAATATATATATAATATATATATATATATTATATATATATTAATATATATATATATAGCATTATAACATATGATGATTATATATTAAACCTATAAATAGATAATTATATTTTATTTTATTTTATATATATATAATATATTATATATAAATCAAAAAAAAATAAACTACATTATTATTTAAATAAAATATATTAAAATTATTATATATAAATATATATTATATATATTTAAAATTTATTATATTAATAATTATATCATATATTTATATTTTTTATATTATATATATAATATAATTATCATTCTGTTTTTCCCAACACTCACACACCCACACCCCCTACGCACACAGACCACTATATAATGTACAGATATAAATATAATACATATATAATATATATTTTATATATTATTATTTTTAAAATATGGGTGTGTTTTGTGTTGTGGTGGGTGTTTGTGTGCGTGATGTGGGGTGGGTGTATGTGTTTGCGTGTATGTGGGTGTGTGTGTGTGTTTGTGTGTGTGTGAACACAATACGCACCACCACACACACACCCCAACATGTGTGATATATATATATATATATATTATTATATATGCATATATACACCCCACTACACATACACACCACCACACACACACCCACCACACACACCACACACACACCACACAACCACACCCACACACACACACACCAAAACCACCACAAACCACACACACACACACACACACACACACACACACACAATATATATTATATATATTAAAATATATATTTAATATTTTTATTTTCCCATCACATCCAATATTTTATATATATATATATATATATAAAATAATATATAACACATCCATATATATTTACATATATATATATGTATATATTATAAAATATATAAAATTTAATATTATATATAATATATATATAATATATGTTGTTGTGTGTGGTTGTGTGTGTGTGTGTGTGGTGTGTGGTGCGTGTGAGTGGCGTGTGCGCGTGGTGTGTGTGTGTGTGTGTGTGTGTGTGGGTGTGGGGTGTGTTTGTGTGTATGTGTTGTTGTGTTATATCATATATATATAATTATTAATATATATATACCACATGTGGTGTGTGTGTGTGGGTGGTGCGTATTGTTTTCACACACACAAAACACACACACACACACACACACTCACCGCACACACATACACCACACACTACACGCACACAAACACAACCCACCACACAACACACCCCATATTTATATATATATATATAAATATATATATATTATGTATATATATTTATATCGTACTATATATGTGGTCTGTGTGCGTTGTGTGTGGTGTGTGGTGTGTAAAAACACGAATTTATATATATTATATATTTTATATTATATATATATATATATATAATTATATATAAAATTTTTAATTTATATATACAATATATTAAATATTTTATAAAATAAAATTTTTATATATATTATATAATATTATTTCATATATAATAATTGTAGTTTATTTGTATGTATGTAATATATATATATATATATTATATATATTAAAAAATTTTTATTTTTAAATATAATTTACTTTTTATATTTTTTATATATAATCTACATTTTATTTAATATCATTATAATCTAAAAAAATTTATATATTTTTAATTATATTTATATATATATAATATTTTATTCATTGTTTACCGCACATACCATACACACCCCACACATACACAAAAAACCCCCACACACACACCCAAACCCCACACACCCCACCACACAACACCACACCACACACACACAAACACACACAATATAATATATAATATTATATTAAAATATATTGTTTTATTATAATAATATTATATATATAATATTAATATATTTTTAATTATATATAAAAGGCCCAAAGGGGGGCCCCGAATGGTTAGAGCGTGGGACTCAAGACTTCACGACTGCAATCTGAATTCGAGGTTCGAGTCCCGACCGCCGCGTTTTTCCCCTTTGGGGAAGGGAACATCACCTTTATCGGCACCTACCACTGGGTGGCCCCAAACCAGCCCAAAATCAAGGCTGGGCCCAAGCCCGGGTAAATGAGAAATATTCCTAAAAGGATCACCGGCACTCTCCTTGGAAAGGAACGGGGACCCTACCCCGTACTCACCCAAGAGCATCACAACATGAAAATACAATTAAGTATCATGATGTACCACGGCGGCTCAGCATGAACCTACCCTTAAAAAGAAAAAAGAAATAGTAAAATTATACAAATAAAATTTATATATATATAAATATATAATATATATATATATATATATTATATATATTGTGTTTTTGTGTGTGCAGTGGTGTGTTTTTTACATTTTCATATGCATAAGCACAAAACACACGCAAAATAGTGTGAAAAAATCACATGTTACCTCATAATAAATTTTATTTTAGTTTATTCATAAATTACTACTCACATATTTCAACCCAAACACGTAAGATAGTAGCAGAGCCTCTATTAGGGAAAAAAAATTATAAAAATCGTCTGTAGTCAGTCATCAAGGCAAAAAAAACGTCCAAAAATTAGGGGCTCGTAAAGCCAGGCAAATTTGATGCCATAGTGTTGGGGTCCATTGAGGCTGGGGAGAAAAGATTCCACATGGGGCGAATGGGTTTTTTTTTTTTTTTTATTTTATATAAATAAAAAAATATATATTTATATAAA
>NW_023656666.1:0-3279 GCF_015228065.2 Penaeus monodon | reverse complement strand
AAAAAAAAAAAAAAAATCAAAAAATAAAAAAAAAAAAAAAAAAAAATAAAAAAAAAAAAATAAAAAAAAAAAATTTAAAAAAAAATATTTTAAATATAAAATATTTTAATATAATTATATTTTATATTATATATATAATTAATATATATTATAATATATATAATATATATATATTTTTAGTTTTTATATTTTAAATATATATAATATATATATGATTTTATATATATTTAATATATATATAATATAAAATTTATATATATATTATATGCAATATACATTAATATATATATTGGGTTATATATATAATATATATATATATATAAAATATATATATTTTAATATATATAACACACACACACACCACACCCACACATATACATTTATATATATTATTATAATTATAATAATATATATTATTATATATATATATATATATATATATGTTTATATATACATAATTTTTATTTTATATATATTATATATATGTGGTGGGGCGTGTGTGTTTGTGTGTGTGTGTGTGTGTGTGTGTGTTGTGTGTGTTGTTGTGTGTGTGTGTGTGTGTGTGTGTTTTGGTGTTGAAATATTTGTAGTGTTATATATATATATATATATATAATATATATTTAAAATTTTAATATTATTATAATATATATTTTATCTAAAATACATATTAAAATTATATATAATATTATATATATATTATATATATATATATAGATAATATATATATATACTGTATTCATAAATAATTTTTATTAATATATAATAATTTTAAAAAATATATATATATATATATATATATATATATATATAAAAATTTTAAAAAAGGGGGGGGGCGGCGGCGTGTTGTGTGGGTTTGGTGTGTGTGTGTGGTGGTGTGTGTGTGTGGTGTGTGTGGTGTTGGTGTGTGGTGTGTGTGTGTGTGGTATGTTGTGTGTATGTGTGTGTGTATTGTGTGTGTTGTGTTGTGTGTTGGTTGTAATATATTTATTAATTTTATTATAATATATATATATAATATTAGATCGATAGAAAATAGATAAATAGTGTGGTGTGTGGTGTTTTTACCTTGGTACACAGGATTGATTCTTTCATCCCTACACGACACACACACACCACACACATACAAACCACACCCACACACATACACACACGCACACACAACACCACCACACAAAACACCCCACACACAAAACCAAACACACACACCCCACACCACACACACAAACAAACACACTATACACACCATCACACAGACACACACACACACACTACACACACATAAACTCAACCACTCGCACACACACACACACACACACACACACATATAATATAATAAAATTATATATATATATATATATATATATTATATTGTGGTTGGGGGGTGTGGTGTGGGGTGTGTGTGTGTGTGTGGTGTGTGTTGTTGTGGGGAGAGAGGAGAAGTAAAACAAGAAGAAAAAAGTAAAGAAAAAGAAATTACTTTTCCAATATTTTCCAGGTAATGCTACAGACATCTTATGTTATTATCATGTCCTAGATGCATTTACAGAGACATGTTCTAAACAAATCGAGGATTATCCAAAATAGCACGAATTAAACAAGCAACTCGTGACTGTTTATAATGTTCAATGAAACATTAAGTAGGCACTTTTCTAATCACTATCGAATTTTCATTGTATCCTCAAAGAAAATCAGAGAAAGTTTTTGCCAAAGATGAAATACGACTTTCATACGTATGTCATCTACACACGTGTATCAATAAAATGGATTATATTTAGTTTACTGGCTATTGTAGGTCTTGCTTTACACAAAATTGCGACAGATACTTGACTTTTTTATCATCCGATCTAGAGGGCTACCTAATGCATTTTTCCGTTCTCAATGTTTACACTATCATAAAAAAAGCGGGTTTGACAAACAAATATGAACACACTTTTGTGAATGGAAAATGACACCCAAATGTAAAAAAAAAAATGAACCACACCAACCCCACACGCACACAACCCACACACACAACCACCAAAAACACACACACAACACACACACACACACACGACACCCCCACACACACCCCACACACACAAATATTAATTTTTATATATATATTAAATAATATATTATAATAAATAAAACCCCACACACACAACACAAAAACACCACAACACACACACACACACAACACACACCACACACACACACACACACACACACACACACACACACAACACCCCAAACACAACTATAATATATATATATATAATATATAATATATATAATATATATTAATATATAAAAATATATATATATATTATATATATATATATTAATATATATTTGGTGTGTGTGTGTGGGGTGGTGTGTTGTGTGAATGGTGGGTTTTGATGTGTGTGTTTTGGGGTGTGGGTGTGTCTTGTATGGGGGGTGGGTTTTTGGTGTGTATGGTGAGTATGTTGTTTGTGTGTGTTTATATAATATATATCTCCTACTTTTAATTTATATTTATATATATATTATATAATATATATAATAAAACCCTCCTATCTATCCTGTCTGTTGTCTC
Source organism: Penaeus monodon (assembly GCF_015228065.2). Classification (NCBI taxonomy): domain Eukaryota; kingdom Metazoa; phylum Arthropoda; class Malacostraca; order Decapoda; family Penaeidae; genus Penaeus; species Penaeus monodon. Next base: position 719 of record NW_023656666.1, on the reverse strand, counting down.
ATCTATCTATTATCTATCCTATCTGTTATCACCCACATCTATATATATATATGTTGATCCCAAAACACACACAACACACACAAATTCATCTACATTCTATCACTATCTATCTTATCTATCTTTATATATATAATATATATATATATATATATTATTATATTATTTATATAAAATATAATATAATATTAATAATAATATATAATGTACACACCAAAAACCACACCACCACACACACAAACAACAACAACCACACACACACACAAACACACACACCCACACACACACACAAACAAACACACACATACACACACACACAACACACACACCCAAAAACAACACTTAATAATATAATATATATATTTAAAAATTATATATATTTTAAATATATATATATATAAGGGTGGTGGTTGTGTTTGTGGTGTGGTGTATGTGTGTGTGTGTGTGGTGGTGTGTGTGTGTGTTGGTGTGTGTGGTGTATGTGTGGTGTGGGTGTTTTATGCTGAATATAATATTATATATATATATTATAATTATATAATATAAATTTAAAATTTTATTTATAAAATTATATATAATTATATATATATATATATATAATATAAAAAGAGAGAGGAGAGAGAGAGGGGAGAAGAGGAGAATTTGTGTGTGTGTGTGTGTGGGGTTTGGTGGTGTGTGTGTGGGGGTGTGTGTGTGTGTGTGTGGTGTTTTTTTGTTGTGTG
>NW_023656664.1:0-3282 GCF_015228065.2 Penaeus monodon | reverse complement strand
AAACACACCATATATAATATATAAAGTATATATATATATATATATTATATATATATATACTATATATATATATTTTTAATTAAAAAAAAATGTTGTGTGTGGTGTGTTGTGGTGTTGTGTGTGTGTGTGTGGTTGTGTGTATGTATATTATATATATATAAAATTAATATATATATATATTTATGTGTGGGGTGTGTGTGTGTGTGTGTGGTGTGTGTGTGTGTGTGGTGTGTGTGTTGTTGTGTGGGGTGTATGTGTGTGTATGTGTGTAAGTGTGTTTTGTGTGTATTTTGGGGGTGTCTTGTGCGTCACATATATATATATATATATATATATATATATATATATATAATATATATATATATATATAATGTATATATATATATATATATAAAAATAGATATATATATATATAATATATATATGTGGGGTGTGTGTGTGTGTGTGTGTGTGTGTGTGTGTGTATGTGTTTGTGTGTGTGTGTGTTTGGGGTGTGTGTTTGGGGTGTATGTGTGTGTCTGTACGTCATATATATATTATATATATATATATATATAATAAAATATATATTAGACACATTTTTATATATATTTTATATATATATATATTTGCACACACAGACACACACACACAAACACACACTCAGATATATTATATATATATATATATATTATATAATATATATATATATATAAAATACACTATACACACCACACACACACACACACACACATGTATAAATATATACATATATGTATATATATATATATATCTATATATATATATATATATATATATCTAAATATTATATAATATATAATAATTATATATATATCTTATGTATTTAATAAATTATATATATTACGTATATATATATATAAATTTCTATATCATATATATATACACCACAACCAGATATGTGTGTGTGATGTTGTGATTGCTTCGAGTTGTGTAGTTTGTATCTACTATCTATATATATACTATATATATTATATATATATATAATATATATATTTACTTATCATATAGCTATATATACTATTATATATATATTAATTATATATACTTATATATATATATATATTATATGTATAGTGTGTGTTGTGGTGTTGGTGTTGGGTTGGTGGTGTTGTGTGTTGTGTGTGGTGTGTGTTTGGTTTGTGGTGTTTGTGTTTTGTGACAAATATAAATATATTTTTTTTTTATTATATTGTGTGTGTGTGTGTTGTTTTTTTGTTTGGTGTTTGTTTGTTTTTTTCCCCTGTGATGTGGTTTTGGTGTTTTGTGTATTTGTGTGTTCTGAAATATATTTTATATTATTTTAAATTATAATCATATATTTTATTTTTTTGTTTTCTGTGGGTTGTTTTGTTTGGGTGTTGCATTTTCATTATATTATATTAAATATTAATTTAATATATATATTAATAGATTTTCTATAATATATATATATATATTAATATTAATTTATTATAATAAAAGAAAATAGATATATTATAGTACACACCAATCCAATCACAAAACACACACACACACACACACCACACACCACACACACATATAAATATAAAATAAATATATAATAAGTAAAATATATCCAACATAAAGTATAATAAAATTAAAATTATAAAATTTTCTTATATATATTTAAAAGATATGTCTCAATTATAATTTAATATAAATAATTTTAATAATATTATATAATATATAATATTATAATATATAAATAAATATTATATTATATCTAATTTATATTTAATTATTTTATATATTATATATATTAATATATTAATATTAACAAATATATTATAACTATATATTATTATATATATAAAATTTAATATATATATTATATATTATATAAATATATATATAATATATATTATATATATATATATATATGTGGTTGGTTGTGGTGTGGTGGGTGTGTGTTTTTGTGATTGTGATGTGGTGTCTTATTCCCTATATACATTATTATATCATATAAATAAATATTTCTAATTTTATTACTATATTTTAAAATAATACATATAATCATATATTAAATTATAATATATATATATATAATATATATATATTATATTTTATGCACACAAACACACCACACACACACAACACACCGACATATATACATATATATATATATATAAAATTTAAAAAAAAAAATTATATATATATTATATTATTAACATATTTTTGCAGAAACAACACACACACATACACACAAACACACACACACACACACAACACGCAGACCACACCACACACACACACACACACAAACACACACACACAACCACACACACCACACAAAAATATAAATAAAAAATTTAAAAATATTTACACAACACACCACAACCACAAACACACAACCACAACACACACACACACACACACACACACACACACACCACACACAACACACACACATATATATTATATATATAATATATATATTATGTATGTATGTACAAAATTATATAATATATAATAATATAAATATATATATATATATATATAATATATTATAATAATATATGTATATACATACATAATATATAATATAATTATTATATATATATATATATATAATATAGTATATATTTTATAATAATATTATATAAATATAATATTATATAAATTTTAATATACTATATATACACACACCACACAGATATGTGTGTGTGTGTGTGTGTGTCGTGTGTGTGTGTGTGTGTTTGTGTATGTATCAATAATATTAATTAAATAATATATATATATATATATATTATTTACTTATCATATGCTATTATATAAATATAAAAATGTATATAAATATATATATATATATATAATTATATATATATGTTAATTAATTAATATTATGATAGATATATATGTAAAATATATATATATATTTACTTATTTTATACTAATCTAATATATGTTTTAAAATTACTATTTTTTTTTATTTTATATATATAAAATTAATATATATATTATTTTTTATATTTTTTGGGTTTTTTTTTTTTTTTTCTATATTTTATATATTTAAAATATTTTATATATATATATATATAATATATAATATATAAATATATATATTCTAATTTATTTTATAAATATATTATACTATTATAACTTATATTAAATATTATTATTTTTTATTATATTAAAAAAATATATATATAATATATATTAATTATTATGTATATATAAAGGGTTTTTTTTTTGGGTTTTAAAATGTTTTAAATATATATTATATTTATTTCTTATTATGTTAAATTAAAAATTTGTTTATTA
>NW_023656663.1:0-3283 GCF_015228065.2 Penaeus monodon | reverse complement strand
TTTTTTACCTTTTTATTTAAGGAGACAATTTCCTTTATATCATCATTTTATAAAGATTATCATCAATATTATCATTATCATCACAATATCATCATTATCATCATTTTTATCATCATCATCATCATTATTCCCATTATTACACATTATTGCAATTATTATCATTTTTATTGCAATTATTGCATTATAAAATATAATTTTGCAACTATACTAATAACAACAACACAAATAATAGAAATAACAATAAAATAAAAATAATAAGAATTATAAAAATTTATTTATATCATTATTTTAATAAATCGTAATTACAGTAATTATTACTGTTATATAATTATTTTTAATTATCTACTAGTAAAAATGATAATAATGATAATAATAACAATAATAATTTTAAATAACGATATTATAACGACTATAACATTATTATTATACTATTATTATTATTATTTTTGTTATTATACAGTTATAATATATTTTTTGGCATAATACTAAAAACAGTAATAAAATAAATAATGAAAATAATAATAAAAAATAATAAATAATAAATAATAATAATATTAATATAATAATAATAATAATAATAATATAATAATAAAATAATGATATAATAATAATAATAAAATAATAATAATAATAATAATAATAATATAATTTTTTAATAATAATATAATAATAATAATATAATAATATATAAAAATAAATAAAAAATAAATAATTAATAAAAATTTAATATTATAAATTTATCAATTCCATTATTTCATTTTTATATTTTATTATTGTATTATTAACTTTTGGGTAAAATTAATAATAAAAATAATAATTGAAATATAGAAAATAAAATCGTTTTTTATATTAAATATTTTCATATTTTTTTTTTTTTGGGAAATTTTCTTTTAAATTTTTATATAAATAAATATTTTTTTATTCATTATATCATATATATAATATATTATTATCTTTAAATTAATATCATTTATCATCATTATTAATTATCATTTATTAATTATTTTATTATATTTGAATTATTATTATAAAAAATAATTAAAATCACTAATAAACAAAAAAATAATTAATAATAATATATAAAATTTTTTTAATAATTTTTTATTTTATTTATAATTTTTTTTTAAAATTTTTTAAAAGTAAAATATTTATTTAAATTTATAACTATAAAAAATTTAATATGAAATAAATCATTAAATATAATTTTATTATTATTATTATTAATTTTTTTTAATTATATTATTATTTTTAATTTTAATTTTATTATATAATAATATAATTGAATAATAAAAAAAAAAAGTAATAATAAAATAATAATATAAATAATAATAATATAATAATAATAATAATAAATAATAATAATAATAATAATAATAATATTTATAATAATAATATATATATATAAAAATAATAATAAAAATAATATAATAATAATAATAATAATAATAAAATAAAAAATAATTAAAAAAATTATATAATTAATAATCATCAAAGTTATCAAAATTTTTTCTTTTTTCTCACTTTTCTTCTTTTTTTTCATGTTTAATACGTTTTGGGTAATTATATCTTTATTCCCCTAATAATTGCCAAAATCATCAGAGAAATCGAAAAAACGTCATTTTGGAGTATACTCTCAAAAGGCTAATATTTCGCTAGGATTTTGCCGCTTTTTCGACTTTTGGGGAATTATTTTCTTTTACCTTTTTTTATTATAATGGAGCAATTCTGTTATTATCATTTATTATTATCATGTATCATCAATATTATCATTATCATCATCATTTAAACATTAATCATATATCATCATCATTATCATCATTATTGCAATTTTATCATCATTTTTGCAATTATACATTTTTATTGCAAAAATTCAGTTATAATATATAATTTTGCAACTAATAATAACAACAACAAAATAATAGAAATAACAATAATAATACAATAATAACGATATTATAATAATTTTTTATATATTATTTTAATAATTCGTAATTTCAGTAATTACTGTTATAATAATTATTTTTGCAATTATACTAGTAAAAAATAAATAATGATAATATAAAATAATAAAATTAATAACGTATTATAACGACTATTAACATTATTATTTTACCCTTTTTATATTATTATATATTGTTATTATTACAGTTATAATATATGTTTTGGCAATAATACTAATAAAAAATAATAATAAAATAATATATAATATAACAAAATAAAAAAATAATTATTATTATTATTAGAAGTACTAAAAATAAAAATAAATTAATAATATAAAATAATAATAAAAAATAATATAATAATAATAAAAATAATAATTTAAAGATAATTTGGGTTAATATTTAAAAATCATCAAATGTTATCAAAAATTCTCTTTTTCTCACTTTATCCTCATTATTTTCATGAAATTAAAACTTTTAATATTACATTTTTCCACAATAATTGAAAAAACAAAAAATTAAAAAACGATTTTTAAAATTAAAAAATTTTCTTAATTTGGGCCTTTTTTACTTTTAAAATTTTCTTTTACCTTTTTATTAAATGGGGAAATTCTTGTTTATTTATTATTATTATCATGTTTTTCATAATATTTTTTATTACATATCATTATAATTTTATTTTTTCCCAAAATATATTATCATAATTTTTGAATTATATATATTATTGAATATTAAAATTATTATTGTAATTTGATTATAATAAAAAATTTGAAATATATAATAAAAAAAATAATAATAAAATAAAAATAATAATAAAAAATAAATATAATAATTTTTATATATTTTTTAAAATTAATTCTAAAATCAAAATTTTTTTAGTTAATAAATTTTTGCAATTTTATATTATATAAAATATCATATAAAAAACAAAAAAATATTAATAACGAATTATACGACTATAAAATTTTTATTTATTTTTTTTTTATTTTTTTTTATTATTTACAAATTGGGTTTTCAAAATATAAAAAAAAATATATAATAATGTAATAAAAATAAAATAATAAATAAAAATAATATAATATAAAATTATAATAATAATAAAATAATAAATTAATATAATATAATAATAATATCCAAAATAATAAATTTAAAATTTAAAATTTTAAATTAAAAGAAAAAAATAATTAATAATTAATTTAAAAAAAAAAAATTTTAAAAAAAATTAAAAAAAATTTTAAAAATTTTTTTTGTTATTTTAAAATTTTTAAAAATTTTTACTTTAAATATTTAAAAATTTTTTTAAAAAATTTTTTTTATTTTATAGGTAAAAGAAATTTTAAATT
>NW_023656662.1:10000-20000 GCF_015228065.2 Penaeus monodon | reverse complement strand
TTTTTTAAGGGTGGGTTCATGTCTGCCGCCGTGGTCACAGCATGTATTTAATTGTATTTTCATGTTTATGCTCTTGGATGAGTACGGGGGTAGGGTCCCCTTTTTCCTTTCCACGGAGGGCCCGGGTTTCCCTTTTTTATAACATTCCTCTATTTTATCCGTAGTATATCACATCATGGGGATCATTCACGGGCCCTTGGGCAAGGGCCTTCACCTCGATTGCCTCCTACCCGGGGGCCCAAACCCGCTCAGTCAAGTGTGGTCCAAGCCCGGAAAAAATGAGAAAAATTTTTACCTAAAAAGGTACCCGGCACTCTCCGGGGAAAAGGAACGGGGGCCCCTCCCACGTACTCACCCCAAACTCACAACGTGAAAACTAAATTGATATCATTTTTTGTGACCACGGCGGCTCGACATAAACCACCGTTAAAAGAGATGTGATACATCTCATAAGGTATGCTCATTTTTGACAGCCGGGACCCCCTTCGCCCTAAATCGATCTTGCGTTTTCTTTTTCCACTTGTACCATCGACAGCCCCAAAATTTTTGATGTTGCGCTCTCTTGTTTTTTGGTTTACCTTTTCCTTTTTTTCCCAATCCCTTCAGCAGTTCTTCTCATACTTTTACTTTTCATCACATGACAATAAATTTAGTTTTTTTTTGTTAAAATTTTCCCAAACACCCGGGCTTTCAATTTTTTTTCTCAGCATTCATCATTCGTTTTCTTCTCTGTCCATTTAAATACGCAGTATCGTCTGAAACACCACTTTTAAAAACTATTGACCTTTTTTTTGTCTATTTTTTTCAGCCCCAAAACACTCAAACCATAGAGAAATTTGGGGGAAAACAAATGAGTTTAAAAACCTAAACTTTGTCCGTGGGGAACTTGGGTTTTTTCCAGATTTATTGAGAGAACTGTAGCTTTTTTTGGCCATGTAATTCTTTTTTTTATCTCCGCTGAATATAAAATGTTTGTTAAAACGCCCCAAAGAAAGGGAAATTTTTCACATTTCCAAACCCCCCTTTTTGATTGTAAAATGTTCATCATCTTTTCATTCCCGGTTATCTCGATCTTCATGATCTTAGTTTTCTGGCTTTAAAGAAACAACCCCTTTTCCCCTTTTGTTTAACTGACTTTTCTAGGTTTGTATTTCAGTGATACGCTGGCAATTAAAACTTATCTCGGGCCCTCAGATTTGATTTTTTGTATCCTCCAAAAATCCACATTTCCTTAAAAAATTCTCAAAGGGGCCCTTCATAATTTTTCAGAATATATATTAAAAGGTGCGGAGACGAATGCAACCCGTCGTACTCCTTTTTTGACTCAAACCATTCGTTCCCATAAGGGGTTCTTACAGCTGCTTGTTTTTTGGTCATAAAAGGTTTTTTATTTTTTGGATGATGTGTTTGGAACTTCATATGTACATGTTATTCCGGGATATCGGATCAACATAAAAAAAGCTTTCCATAATGTGAACACGGGTATAGGTCTTTTTGGGTTTCTCTGTTTTTCTCTATGATCAATTTTTAAATTTAGAAATTGGGTTTTGGTACCTTTTTCAGGGGGAAAACCCCCTTGTTCTCTGCAATTTCCTCTCTTAACTCAACTTCTTCTTTCAGCAAATTTTCCAAATTTGGCTGACTTTTTGGCAATTTTCCTTTTTTGTTGCATTTGGGTGCGTCACCTTTTTTTGGTAGGGGGTAAAAAACTGATTTTTCCCCGTCTTCTGGCCATTTTCTTTCATTTTATATTTTTTGTACAGGGTTTGTAGAAGAAGTATTCAACCTTTCCCAGCATTTTTAATTTGTTTTGCTGTTATTTATCTATTCGGGGGTCTTGTTTTTCTTTACTTCTTTTTTGGCTTTTAACTTCTCCGCAGTGGCGGGGGTTCATCCCCGCGTCATTTGGGCTATTAATTTGTTTTTTGATTTTTTTTTTTTTTTTTTTTTTTGTTTTTTTTATTTTTTTTTTTTTGTAGTTTAAAAAATTTGTTTTTTCTATCCTTGGAATTTTTTTTCAAAAAAACAATTTTCCCCTGCAAAAAATTTTTTATTTTTCCAAAAATTTTTTAATTTTTGTATTTTGTTTTGTAAAATTCTTTTTAAGGGTTTTGATACCTTTTTTTTGGCATTTCTTTTAATTTTTCCCTTTTTTTTTTCAATATCCGGGGGGAATTTTTTTTTTTTGTTTTTTGTAAATTCTTTTTTTTCCCCAAATATTTGTTTTTTATTTTACATTTTGGGGTTTTAAAATTTTTTAAATGTTTTTTGAAACAGGTTTGGTCCTTTTTGGGGGCGATTTTTTGAGTCTAAAAGGAAATTTTTTTCCTTTCTCCACACCTTTTTTTTTTTTTTACAATCTTTCCTTTTTTAGAAAATTTCAATTTGTTGCTGCTTTTTTTTTGAAAAAAGTGTACAGGCTTGGGTGGGGTTTGGAAAAAAGTATTTTTTAACTAAAAATTGCTAAAAAATTTAAAATTTTCCTTTTTCATTTTTTTTCCCAAAGGCCTTTTTTGGGAAATTTTTTTGAATTTTCCATTTTTGGGGTTTCCCAAAATTTTTTTCATTTGTTGGGTTTTTTTTGGGGTTTAAAAACCACTTCATTTCCTTGTTTTTGGGGTGATTTTAATACTAAATTTATTTGTTACGATTTTAAAAATTTTTTTTGGGACCCTTTCATTTTTTTTTCGGGAATTCCCGGAAAATTTTTTTTTTAAAAAAAATTTTTTTTCTTTAGTTGAAACCCATTATTTTAATTTTTACATCCCTGTTTTTGTTTTCTAATTCTTGAATATTAATTTCCTTTTTTTTCCTTACTTCCATTGTTTTTAATTGTTTCTTAATGGGTTTTCTTTATTTTTTTTCTTAAAGCGTTTCATTTAGGGTGGTTCCCAAATTAAGGGCATTTGCCGGGGGTTTTTTTTTTCGTATTTACCATGTGTAATTTTTTCAAAAAAAAAAATGGTGGTCCCCAGTTTTAACCCATCTCCCAATTGGAAAATTTCCCTTTTTAAAAAATTACACTGTAATTTTTCCCAGGGACAAATTATTTTGGTGAAACCAAATCAAGAAAACCCTGAAGGTGTTTTTCACCAGATACCCCTCCCCTGCTGCCGACGTTTTTTCCCCCCGCAACCCTGTTAGGGAGCTAATAGGGTTCTATCTTGGGTTCAAAGAACCCTAGGGTGCAGTTTATTGTCTTTCCCGGGCAAATATAATTAACATACATACTAAAATTACAACATTTATATATACATATTAAAGGTCTTCATCATGAAAAAGAAAAAATTTTCATTCACCCTTTTTAAACCTTGTCAAAATGAATAGGTTCATTATTTATTTATATATATTTAAATAATTATATTATATATATAAAAATATAAAAAATTTTTTACACATATTGTTTTTGGGGTGTGTGTGTGTGTGTGTGTGTGTGTGTTATGTGTGTGTGTGTGGTTGTGTGGTGTGTGTATAACCATACTTTTTTTTTAAAGGGAGTTCAGTTTGAGCCCCGTGGTCACTAATTGAGTTTTCATTTGTGATTCTCTTGGGGTGAGACTGGTAGGGTCCCCCGTTCCTTTCCACGAGAGTGCCGGTTTTCCTTTTAAGTATCATTTTCTCTATTTATCCGGGGTTGGGGCCAGCATGATTTGGGGTGGCTTCCCCCCCGGGCTACGTAGGAATCGAGGTGAATTCCTTCCCCAAGGGGAAACGCGTCGCCGGGGACCCAAAACCCCGAACTCAATTGGCTCGTGCAGTTTGAGCCGATGCTCAAAGCACTCGGCACCGGTAGATAGATGATAGGTAATAACATTTAGATAGATAATAAAACAACAGACGATTATATATATATATATATAAATATTTTATATTAAAACATTATATGATTTATGGTGTTGTGTTTGTCTGCTGTGAAAATTTATATATTTTATATATATATATATATATATATATATTAAATTAATATATTTTAATATGTTGTGTGGTGTGTGTGTGGGGGTTTTGTGTGCTGTTTGTGTATATTTTATAATTTTAAAAATATATTATATATTAATTATTTTTAATATTTTATTAAAATATATATTTATTTAATATTTAATTTTTTATATTTTATACAGACTACTTATGATGCCGCGTGGCCATTTTTTAAGCACGGGTTTCCCCCCCCCTCATGGTCCCGATTAAAGTCCCCGTCCGGCAGTCGTAAAATCCTGCACTTGACTCCCGTCGACCTGATCTCACGGCGAGAAAACGACATGTCCCCTTTGGGAAAAGTCAAAACGGGGTGTCGTAGGGAATCGCCGCGGTGGCTGGGTGTTAAACGCCGAACCGCGGTTGATTAAAAGGGCATCCATTTCGGGCGGGGGGAATTCCCAAAATATCCTCTCAACAAATGAATTGTAAGGCGATTTTTTGCAGTGGAATAAAGGGTGTTTAAAAAAAAAAAACAAATAAATAAATAAAAAAAAAAAAAATAATAAAAAAATAATATATATTTCGACTACATACAATTGTAGATGATAGATAGATAATAGTAGATGATAGATAGATAGAAGATAAAGATAGATAGTGATGATAGAAAATAAAAAATGATAATAATATTCATATATAGTAATATTATACAATATTATATATATATATAATATATATATATTTTTTTCTTTTTTTTAACGGGAGGTTTATGTTGAGCCGCCGTGATCACAGCTGAACTTATTTTTTTTTATGTTTGATGCTTTGGATAGGTACTGGGAGGGCCCCCGTTTCCCTTTCCCCGGAAGTGCCGGTTTTTATCTTTTTTAATCATTCTCTCTATTTTATCCGGGCTTGGGACCAGCACTGACTTGGGCTGGCTTGGCCACCCAGTAGGCAATCGAGGTGAAGTTCCTTGCCCAAGGAACAACGCGCCGGCCGGTGACTCGAACCCTCGAATTTAGATTGCCGTCGTGACAGTCTTGAGTCCGATACTCTAAACATTCGGCCACCGCGGCCTTATATATATATATATATATATATTATATATATATATATATATATTATATAATATATATATATATATTATATATACATATATGAATATATATAAATAATATATATACATATATATGCTTGTGTGTGTGTGTGTGTGTGTGTGTGTGTGTGTGTGTGTGTGTGTGTGTGTGTGTGTGTGTGTGTGTGTGTGTGTGTGTGTGTGTGTGAGAGAGAGAGAGAGAATTATATATATATATATATGTGTGTCTGAATTATATATTTATATATATATATTTATATATTATTTATATATATATCATATACCTTTGTATTTTTTTAACGGTAGGTTTCATGTTTGAGCCGCCGTGGTCACAGCATCATACTTAATTGTAGTTGGCATGTTGTGATGATCTTGGAGTGAGTACGTGCTAGGGTCCCCAGTTCCTTTCCACGGAGAGTGTCGGTGTTACCTTTCAGGTAATCACTCTCTCTATTTATCTATGGGACCAGCAAAGACTTGGGCTGGATTGCCCACCCAATGGCTAAATAGGCAATCGAGGTGAAATTCCTTGCCCACGGAACTTCATCGTATCTAGGTTCGATTTACCTAAAATTATGTAAGTCAGCGTGCGTGCTCACACGCACACATACACACATTGAATTGTTGTTGTTATTGTTGAGAGTTCAATATTATTGTTGGTAGTGGTGGTGTTTTTTTAACGATAGGTTCATGGCAAACCACCGGTCTAAATTGCTAAGAAAAATCATGGAAGCCCATGATCGTCAGGCCGCGGTGGCCGAATGGTTGGAGCGTCGGTCTCAAAACTGTCACGACGGCAATCTGAATTCGAGGGTTCGAGTCACCGACCGCCGCGTTGTTCCCTTGGGCAAGGAACTTCACCTTGGTTGCCTGCCTAGCCGCTGGGTGGCCAGGCCAGCCCAAGTCAAGTGCTGTGTCCCAAGCCCTGATAAATAGAGAGAATGATTACCAAAAAGGTAAGGCCGGCACTCTCCGTGGAAAGGAACTGGGGACCCTACCACGTACTCACTCCAAGAGCATCACAACGTGAAAACTACAATTAAGTATCGTGCTGTGACAACGGCGGCTCAAACATGAGCCTATACCGTTGAAAAAAAAGAGAGAATGATTACCTAAAAAGGTAACACCGGCACTCTCCGTGGAAAGGAACTGGGGACCCTACCACGTACTCACTCCAAGAGCATTACAACATGAAAACTACAATTAAGTATCATGCTGTGACCACGGCGGCTCAGACATGAACCTACCGTTAAAAGAAGAATATATATACAGGGTTGGTCATTTCTTTTTTTTAATCAGATCTTTTTTTATACTTTTGATAAATAAGATATATATATATATATATATATATATATATATTTTTTTTTTTTTTTTTTTTTTTTTTTTTTTTTTTACACTTATCGGCATTTTGTAGTGTTATTAAAGCATGTTGCATCACCTCTCACTTGGTTACAAAATGTTTGAACCTGTCAATCAGGAGCCATTGGCCAGGACTGTATCGTCTCTCTGCCCTGACTCCTGTTCCTGTACATCTCATGCTATGTCATGGTCGGACTTGTGGCACTGTGTATTAGTTTGGGTGTTACAGCAACTCTTTCCTGAGATGAAGAGCGGAGGGATATCACTAACCACAAGGCTCAAAGTATTTGGTACGAGTGATCCAGTGTGGGAACATTTTAACAGACTTCTGGGAAAGGATGGAGAGCTATATGAACTGTAAACTGAAGTTACAAGGAATAGTAGCAAGAATGAAATCTTAGAGAAAAATGTCAGCAGCTACAAACTCTATTATCAGAAGAGGATTTGGTTGATAAGACTGAAAATCTGACTCCAAAGTTGCCTCAAAGAAGTGTTGCAACTCCAGTATTACAAAAAAAATGTCCAACAAACCTAGATAAAGAAGTCGCTAAGATGGTCATTGCAACCAACTCTTCATTTAGATTGGTTGAACATCCTCAGTTTTTTTAACTGGTTGGGAAGTTGAGGCCAGGATACACTCCTCCACCAAGAAATGCAATTACAGACAAATTCCTACCCATGATATATGAAAAAGATTATGCAAAGTATACCACAGAGATGAAAGATGAAACTGTTATGTCTTTAGATAGATGGTCTAACACTCACAACGAGCCCATTGTGTGTGTTAATATGACAGCGTCAAATGGCCAAATATATTTGGTGATTACTAAAGACACAAGTGGCCAGCCTCATACAGATGAATATCCAGAAAAGCTTTAAAATCAGTAATTCAGAAGTGTAAAGAACTTAGTTGCTCAATTGGTAGCGTACCATAAAATACATTCAGAATTGGGAAATTTAACTGAAAATGGTGATCTATGGCTTTCTGAATCTTCTGGCCCATGATCGGAAATTGGCAGTATTAAAGAGCATGTGCAGTATTAAGAGCATGTGTGCGTATAGTAAAATACTTTAGAAACAATCACTATGCTTCTGCAAGATACCGCCAGGGAAAGGGGGGCATCATCATGTTATAACTCAAGACACAAGATGGAATACCAGTGGTAACTGTCTGAGGATATACATAAAGAACTCGCCAACTCTCATGAAAATTTGTGATATTGATCTCAGAGTTAAAGAGGTGTCCCAACTTCACAATGAAGTGGTCAGCAAGGACCTACTTGCATGACTAGAACCAGTAGCTGTGGTTTTGGACAAAGTATAGTGATAAATGTATAACTGCTGTAGCAGTGAACATATGGAAAAAATTAGTCTCAACTTCATGCAATGACAGTAACTGCTGCGAAAAAAAGGTTTGCCCAAGTCATAACACATACTCATCTTCTTGTGAACCTTTTCATCCTTCCTTTCAATGATTTTTTTTTTCTTTTTTGTCCTTTTTTAGCAGATAAACCAGGCTTATTGGGGCCAGCATCTTCGTTTTCATAAGTTTTTAGGTGAAAAATTCGTCACCCATTTTTCAATGGTAAAAACTATGAAAGTTTAAAACAATATAATATGTTCTTAAACTGGATAATACAACAGTATAGAGAGAAATAATAAAAATAACATAAATACAAAATATACAGAAAATAACGCGAACGCACCTGTTATTTGCCATTTCCTCTTTATATATGGTGATATTACTGGAACATAGGGATTTATAGAATATGTAGGAATGTTACAAACAGGGTCAATTATTGTGGTTACAAGCGGAGCAATTCTACGTCAGTCGAGGCTAAATATTCATTGATTTTCGGTCGTCCTTTCCATAAGCTTTCTGATATGGAGATGTCAGAAGCAAAGGACGATGAATCTGTTGTTGTTTCAGTCATGTCCTGATAAGCTATGGTTATTTTGTAGGCAACGTTCACGCACTGAGGACTCCATGGGTTTTCCTAGTGGTCTTCCCGCTGTGTATGTAACACCCAAAAGATTTCTGAAAGTCTTTTTTCCAATGTAAGCAGCATTGCAGCTGTGGCACGTAATTTATAGACGACAGACTTTAAGGTTTAATAATTTTCTTCCAATAGTATAACTCGGGTTTATGTAAATTATATCTGTGGCAACAAGTTTTACAGGTTCTCCTTTTACAAAGACTATTTAAGTTTTGTCTGATGGACCTCTGAATGACAAACAGTGGAAAACCATTCCTTCTTAGGGTATCATTTCCTTGGGGAATATTTGGTATAACTGATATTTGTATGCTCCACGTATCCGGGTATTTATCAAATTATTATTTATTTATTTATTTATTTATTTTTACTTGATAGGAATGAAGGAATCAAACTTCGTGATAAGGCCTGTGTATGTACGTTTCTTGTATGTTACACTTATAGATAAAATTTATATTCTAATGCAAACTGTTCATATACTGCAGACATTTCTGAACTTGTAGCTGTGATTTAAACAATAGAAATTTATCGTCAACATATCTATAATAATACGAGGGCCTAAGTCAGGGGGGTTAGATTTGAGCCATCTCTCTTCTTGAAAACACGTAAATATATTTGCAAGTACTGGGCCTGTTTATATAATTTGCCATCAGGAAGAATGTTATATCTTTAATGGCACTTTCCAGCAATTTCTTAAATTTTACTTTATTCAGTTCATTTATGTGAGTGTTGTGGTTAAACAGAGTCAGTGATGATGGCAATTGTTTCAACAAGAGGGACATTTGTGAATAGATTGGTAACATCAAATCTTTATTTAACTGTCAGCATATTGTTTTTACAGATGAGAAAGCATTATGTATTGAAATTTCATTGATAGTCAGTGCTCTGATAATGGGAACAAAATATTTTGAAATATTATAGTTTAAAGTGCCAATAGTGAAAGTAAGGGCAACCTGTTTTATAAACTTTTGTAAGTCCATACAGGACGCCTGGTTTGGATCCAGATGTGAACAGACGTGAATATTTATCTTTATCAATTGACTGGTTATCTTTGAGTTTCTTAACATGTTATTAAGTTGGTCTCCTCTTTTGGTAATGAGAGAGGTGCAGTCATTTCCAATCTTAATTAATTTTTATTTCATCTCTTCAGATGGTCTCTATCTTTCACTGTATTCATTCTTATTATCAGGTCAGGTTACACTACCTCATTTTTACTCAGGTCATTTAACAACAGTAAGTCATCTTTGATTATGCCTGGCGTGAAATTTTGTTGGCCACATGAAAAATAGAATGAAAGGGGTGGGTTTTTTGACTTTACAGGTGCAAAGTTTCTTTTACTTTTTCGTGCTGTTTCCCTTGAGTTTCAAAAGACAGAAAAAAATTTTAAAAAATTTAAATTTTTAGGGGGCAGGAAAAATTTAAAACCCTTTACTACAAGGCATTGAAATTTTGTTAGACGTGATACAGTGGTTTTGAAGCCACTTTATCGGGATCAAGATCTTACCCAGGCCCTTAAAAAAAAAACCTGATCTTTTTATTTTTAAGGGTTCTGGCCCCAGTATTCTGGCCAATTTTCTGAAGATGGCAAAAACCACCAGAAGTAAAATTTCTGGGGGCCAAAAAATTTTAGCTTTAATTT
>NW_023656660.1:0-3288 GCF_015228065.2 Penaeus monodon | reverse complement strand
TTGTATGTATGTATTATTTATGTAGTTGGTATGTAATTAATATAAATGTTGTATGTATTCTATAATGTTAAATGGGGGTAATGTAATGATATATTTATAAATATAGTAATTATGGGAAAGGGGTTTTTTGAGATATTGTATTTTGTATGTTTTGTATATTATATGAAAGAGGGTTTTAATATTGAGTCTAAATATTTTTATGTATAGTATATAAATATGTTGTTGTAAAATTTTATTATTGATAATTGATTTTATTTAATAAATGACTTTGTTGATCTTGGTTGTTTTGTAATTGTATATTTTGGGAAAAGTTGATTT
Organism: Penaeus monodon; assembly: GCF_015228065.2. Lineage (NCBI taxonomy): Eukaryota > Metazoa > Arthropoda > Malacostraca > Decapoda > Penaeidae > Penaeus > Penaeus monodon. The sequence goes on along the minus strand of NW_023656660.1, from coordinate 2,970 downwards.
TCTGTTTAATTTTAAATTAAATTGGTAATTTATATATATAAAATGTTTGTGTTTTGTTTTTGTTGTAATATATTATGTATGTATATATATTATATATATATATTATATATATATATATATATATATATTATAGATATTATTATGTATGTATATAATGAGGTATGTATGATGTATATTATAATAATAATATAAAATTAACATATATAGATAAATAATATATATAATATATATATATATAATAAAAATATTTTTAAAAATTATTATTATGTATTATAATGAAAATAATTAGTATTATATTATGTATGTATTATTATTATTATTATATATATATATATATATATATATAATATATATATATATAAAATTATATATATTATGTATTATTATATATAATTATTATTATATATATTATGTATTATATATTTATTATAATATATATATAAAATATATATATATTATTATATATATTTATGTATGTTTTAAAATATAATTTATATGAAATGTATATATATTTGTATTATTTATATATGTAGTATTATAAAAATATATATATAATATTTTATATATATATATTTTATATATATTAAAATATATATATTATATATAAAAAAAAAAAAAAAACAAACACAAACAAAAAAAACAAAAAAAAAAAAACAAATATAAAATATAATATATATATATATAAAATATATATTAAATATTATAAAATAGATATATATATATTATATATATATATATAATATATATTATTATATTTATTATATATAAATATATATAAAATTATTTTATATATATATATATATATTTTATATATATATATATATATATATCGAATATTATATAGTATATTATATATCTATATATATATATATATTTTTAATGTATATATTATTATATATATTATATATATGTTGTTTGTTGTTTTTGTTTTTGTTTTTTGTTGTTGTTGTTGTTGTTGTATGTTGTTGTGTGTGTTTTTGTTGTTGTTATAGTATGTATATAATATATATCTGTAATTATATATATTATAAAATTATATATATATCATACATCATATATATACATAATATAAATATATTATATTTTTACTACATACATATATATATATCATACAACACTATATAAAACATACATACATATACATACATACAAAACATACATAACATAATATATAATAATCATATATATATATACTATAATAATATAAAAATAATTACTAAAATAAAAATATATATATATATATAATAATACTAATATAAAATAATATATATATAATATATAATACATACATACATACATATACATACATACATACATACTATAATATATATATAATAATAATATATATAATAAAATATATAATATATATATATATATATTTTATATATATATATATATATATATATATATATATATATATTAAAATTTTATATATATTATATATTTACACACACACACACACACACACATATAATATAAATGTCCCAATGTGAATGTTAAAGATTAAACAGGAAAATCAACTACCAAATACTGAACCAGTCTACAATACAACACCAGGAATCATACCCAAAGTTCATTTTTATCTAAAGTAAAATCGAAGTCTACTAAATAATAAAAATTGTTGACCCCAAACATATGAGTTCATCATACTAATGCCCATAAAAAGTGATTTCAGACTCAATCAAAAAAAAACCATGCTTTCTGATGATGAACCATATACTAGATACCCAGACAGAAATTAAAAATATCTCAGATGAAAACTCTCAGTGTATGCCTGATAACTTACTATGACTTTTTATCAGACTCTTCATTAGTCTCTAAAAAAATTCCAACATCTACTCAAGAATGGAAGTATTCACACTTAAAATAATCTATTATGCTAATGCCACAACAAAAAAAGATAATACAATACTGAGACTCAGCAAAAAAATCATGCTTTTAGCTGAGGGACCATCTCCCCGTACTACCAAGAGGGGAAAGCATGTATTGTTATTCTAGCAAGAAACTAAGATTACATTAGGGTTAAGAATGATGCAAGATACCAGAATTTTGTCTCAAAGAAGAGCATCTATAGAAGATAGAGGGAACGGGCACACTGATCTCTGGCCACACAACAAAGTTGGTTGTGCCAGAGGAACCAGTGTAGAGGCAATTAAAAAATGAAAGAAACATGAAAGAAAAAACTGCTAACAATTTCAGTTCTGTTGCAGTGTACATGCAGCATAAGGCCATAGCTTATGGTCATGCGCCCTAAAGCTTGGGCCAACTGTAGACATTGGGAAGGGCTGAACCATAGTGAAAATCATATTGCTGAGCCCTAATGAAGGCCATTTTTTCCTTTGGCTGAGGGTAAACTGATGCTATATCTTAATAGGGTGGTCCAAGTTGTTAGAAAAATTTTTCCAATTAACTTTTATTTCCTCATAAATTCAGATGGTTTTAATCCCAATAAGTTATTCCTTAAATAAAGGAAAAATCCATACTGGATAAATCAATTTAATTTTGTCTTCTTGTGAAGTATAGATATAAAATTTATGATTTTTAGTCTAAATAACAATGGAATGAGTTTGACATGAAATGAGTTTCATGTCAAAGGAAATGTTCAATCTTGTATCTCACTAATATTGTTTTCTATGAAGCCATGAGGCCACCAAAATAAACCAAACCATAAACAAATAACTGAGTTTATGACCCACATTTTACTTGCTTTTTAACCTAAATATTGGCGGTGCTTGAAAGCAGGTGCTGGATGTGGTTGGAAGTAAAATGGTACTTTACATTACAAGACTGTATATGCATGTCAAATACATGCTATAGAAAGCGGACTTTAAAACTTGGATAATAATTAAAAAAAATAAAAGTGTAGAAAAACTGATGGTTATGTGACAACATTCAAATTGGATGTAAAACAGCAGTCTTGTCGTCCAAAGCAATATCTTGTTGAATTCAATATGTTGACACAATTTGGAA
>NW_023656659.1:0-3292 GCF_015228065.2 Penaeus monodon | reverse complement strand
TTTTGGTTTAAAATTTAAAAAAAAACCCTTACTTTTTTTAACCTTTTGGGAAAAACGAAAAACAAAAAATTAAAAAAATAAATAAAATTTTAAATAAGAATTATATGCAAAAAGTGTAAAATTAACGGAGGGTTTACAAGGCACGTCATTTTATCAGATACCAAACAGTACCAAATTCCAAAAGTCATAAAAAGGGGGGATCCACCCAGGGTGGTGTCTTAAAACCTTCATGTCTTCAGGAAATGTGAAATTTACGCAGAAAAAAGAATAGTTCCCTCTCAGAACCAGCCCCCCTTTCCTCGTTTGGATGAGGCTGGATTCCTAAAACTCGGGGAAAAAAGGCCACAAAAAAATCCCCGCAAAATTTTTTTTTTTTAGATCCAGCGAAACACCATCCTCGCAATTCCTTTCGGTTCAGAAGCAACACCAGGCCCGCGAAACACACAGAAGCAAAAAAACGGGTGGGTTTTTAGAAACGATTAAACATTTTTATTTTTTTTTTAAAAAACCCCCCAAGCCACAGAAACATACACAGGGAAGCAAAACAAAAAAAAAAAGAAGAAAAGAAAGAAGGGGGGGAAAAACACACCAACACCCCGAACCCAACGACACAAACCCAAAAAACCACACAACACACACACAACACAAACAACACAAAACAAAAAAAGGGGGGGGAGGCCCCCGTGCGGGCGGTGGGGGGGGGGGGGGAGGGGGGGGGGGGGGGGGGGGGTGGTGGGGGGGGGGGGGGGGGGGGGGGGGGGGGGGGGGGGGGGGGGGGAAAAGGGGGAGGGAGAGAAAAAAAAAAAGGGGAAAAAAAAAGAGAGATAGAGGATAGAATAGAAAAAAAAAAGCAAGGGGAAAAAAAAAGAAAATAGGAAAAAAAAGAAAGGGAAAAAATAAAGAAAGAGTTTAAAAAAGAAAGAAAGAGAGGAATAGAAAAAAAGAAAAATTTAAGAAAAAGAAAAAAAAGAAAGAAAAAAAGAAAAAGAGAAAAAAAAGAAGAAAAGAAATGGGGAAAAAAAGAAGAAGAGAAGAGGAGTAAAAGGGAAGATAGAAATAATAAAGAAGAAAAAGAATATAGAGAAAAGATGAGAAAAAAAAAAGGGGGATAATAGAAAAAGAATAAGAGAAAATATAGAAAATAAAAAAGATAGAGAAAAGAGAAAAAAAAAAAGATAAAAAAAGAAAAAGATAAAAAAAAGAAAAAAAATAATAAAAAATTGTAAAAAAAATAAAATAATAAAATATAAAAATAAAAAGGGGAAAGAAAATAAATATGGGAAAATTAAATAAAAAAAGAAAAAAATAAAATAGATAAAAAAAAGGGGAAATAAATAAAAAAAATAAAAAAAAAAAAAAAAAAATAATATATATAAAAAATATATAAATAATTTTAAAAATTTAAAAATAAAAAACTATATTTTAATAAAAAATTCAATTATATATAATAAATAAATAATATATAGTATTATAATATAATATAATATATATATAAAATTTAATATAAAATATATAATATATAAAATATAATATATAGATATAATATAGATGTATATATATATATTATATATATAGATATATATAAATATTAAATTTAAAAATAATATATATATATAATATATATATATAATATATAATAAAATTTTAAATAATATTATATAATATAAAATATATATATATATATATATATATATATAATATAATAAAATAAATATAGAATATATAATATTATATAGATATATATATATATATATAATATATATATATATATATATAAATAAATATATAATAATTTAAAAATATAAATAAAAATATATATAATATATATATATAATATATAATATATTATATATATATTTTATTAATCATTAACAACACATACACACACAACACACACACACACACACACACACACACACAAAACACACACGCACACACACACACACACACACACACACACACCACCATACAACACACACACACACTCGCACGCACAGGCACATACACACACACATATATATTTAGTTGTGTGTGTTATGTGTGTGTGTGGTGTGTGTGTGGGGGTTTCTGTGTGTATGTGTGCGTTTGTGGATGTCGGTGTAGGGTGTGAGGTGTGTATTTACATAATAAATCTTTTTTATTCTTCTTTTTCTTTAGTTTGTTTCACGACTGTGAAAATATGAGTTACGCAATGGTTTTGGGGACTAGTTATATAAAAACTAAAAATAAGAAAGTGATATAAATCAAGATTACATATAAAACCACAAGTTCTGCTTCTGCTTTTAGTTAAACTGAGGAGGCGCGGTTGTTCTGAAGCGTAAGAGAAGTTGCCGAGGATGGTGTTTCGCTGGATCTAAAAAAAAAAATATTGTGGGGTTTATTTTCTGTGGGCCATTTTTCCCTGAAGTTTGGGAATCACCCTCATCACGAAGGCGAGGAAGGGGGACTGAGTTCTGAGGAGGGGGAAAACTATTCTTTTTGCGTAAATTAGCACATTTCCTGACAGAAAGGAGTGGAATGGTTGAAGACACCACACCGGATGGTATCCGCCTTTGATGACTTTTGGAATTTGGGTACTGTTTTGGGAGTCTTGAGTAAAAATGACGTGCCTTGTAACCATGCCGTTAATTTTAACACTTTTGCATAATATTTTATTCAAAAAATTTTTAATTTAATTTGTTCGGTATCCCACCGGTACAAGTAGTTTTCATTGACAAAACTACCTTCTTCGAAAACTACTTTTTTGCCAAAACTGCATACGTATGACACAAATGTAAGAATCTGCTCGCTCTTATATCTTAATATTACATAATTTTACAGTTGAAATTTAGTTCCAGTGCTCCCTCTCTTTTTCTGTAAGGTTTTATTTCCCAGCAGTTGTAAAATTTAAGGATATTCGTCCCCCTGGGAATGTAATTTTTCTCCTTTCGAAATGTGTACGGATCAGTAATTCTGCCTCCTGTCCCTCTGTTGTAAAAAAGAGGCTCGATAAACATTGAGTCCCGACCTGATATAATTTTTAACATCTACACATGGATAATTTTCAAAAGATGATTCTCATTACGAAGGTTTCCAGCATGTTCTTGTTACTTTCACTGCGATCTCTTCCATGTCCATTATAGAATAAATCTTCTAATGATGCATTCGCACGGGTAAAGGTTCTAGAAGCCTTTGCTATTTTTAACTTATGGGTCTTTAAATGCCGGGGTCAATATTGAACGTAATAGTTTTAATAAAGTGCTAGTGTTCAGGCAGATCAAAATAGGGTTTTAAAAGAGCGGAGGAAAAAAAT
>NW_023656658.1:0-3293 GCF_015228065.2 Penaeus monodon | reverse complement strand
AAAAAAAAAAAAAAAAAAAAAAAAAAAAAAAAAAAAAATATATATATTATATTATAATTTTATATTATATAAAAAATATATATATATTTTTTTATAAATATATATATATATATAAAATATATATATTTTTTTTTTAAAAATATATATATATATATTATATAAAAATATTAAAATTAAAATTTTTGTGTGTGTGTGTGTGTATATATATACAAACACACATTATATAAATTTTATATTATAAAATTTTTTATTATAATATAATAAAATATATATATATATATATATATCCACACCACACACAACACACACACACACACACGCACCACACACACACGCGCACACACACCGCGCACACACACACACCCACACACACACACACACACAACCCACACACACAAAACACAAACACACACACACACACACCACACACACCCATGCACCAACACACACACCCAAACACCCACACACACACAAAACACACACAAACACACCCCAAAACCCCACAACACACACACACACACCACACAACATTTTATCGTGGATGTGTGTGTGTGTGTGTGGAGGGTGTTATATATATAATATATATATATATATATATATTAATATATAATAATATATATATAATTACACACACACACACAAACACAACAGCAAAACACCCCCACACACACACACACACACACCACAACACACCCAAACACACACAACACACACACAAACACACACACACACAAACACACAACACACACAAAAACACAAACACACACAATATACACACAACACATAAACACACAAAATAACACAAAAAACTTTTAACACACACACACACAAAACACACCACACACGCTCACACGCACACACCACACACACACACAAACACACACACACAAACCACACACACAAACAACACCCCCCCCAACCCCCCCCCCCCCCCCAAACCCCACAATACAAACACACACAATAACACACACACACCTTTACACACACACATACACAACACAACACACACAAACACAAACAACACAACACAATACACACACACACACACAACACACACCCACCACACACACAAAAAATATAAAAAAAAATAAAAAATAAAAAAAAAAATAAAAAACAATTTTTTTTTTTTTTTTTTTTCAAAAATAAAAAAAAAAAAATATAAAAATAAAAAAAAAAAAAACAAAACCACACACACACACACACACACACACACACACACACACATAGAAACAAAATAAAATATATAAAAAAATAAAAAATTTTTAATAAAAAAAAAAAAAAAAAAAAAAAAAAAAGGGGGGGGGGAAATTTTTATTTTTAATGGTTAGTTGGGTTTGTAAAAATTTTTTGTTTTTGGGGGGTTTTTTTTTTGGGGGGGGAAAAAATTTTTTGATAAAAAGGGGAAATAAAAAATATGTTTAAATATTTAAAAATAATAATTTATATATTATAAATTTTTAAAAAAAAAAAAAAACAAAAAAAAAAAAAGATAAATATAAATATAATAAATAATAAAAATAATATATAAATAAAAAATTTATATATAATAAATAAAATATTAAAATTAATTAATATATATATATAATAATATATATATATTAAATATATAATATATATTATTATATATATATATTATATAATATATATTAAAAATTATATATAATATTATATATAATAAATATATAATTATATATATATATAAGGTTTTTTTTTTTTTTTAAATATTATATATATATATATATATATATTATATATATAATATATTTATATATATATATGTGGGGGTGTTTTGGGTGTGGGGGTGTGGGGGTGTGTGTGTGTTGTAAATATTATATATTATATAAATATATTTATAATATATATAAATATATATAATAATTTTACACACACACACAAATATACAAAACACACACCACTCACACCAACACACAAACACACACACACACACACAAACACACAACACACACACACCACACACACACAAAGACACACACACACATACACATACTCAAAACACACAACAACACACATACACACACACACCAACACACACACACACACAACACAAACAAATATAATATATATATATATATATATATATTACATAAATATAATAATATATTTTTAATATATGTGTTTGTGTGTTTTTGTGGTGTGTGTGTGTGTGGTTGTGTGGTGTGGGTGTATGTGTGTGTTTGGTATAGTGTGTTATATGGTTGTGGGGTGTTGTGTGTGTAATGGGTGTGTGTGTTATTGTGTGTGTGTGTTATTGTGGTGTGTGTATATTTTGTGTTGTTTTAAATTGTGGGTGTGTTATATTGTGGTGTGTGTGTATATGTGTGTGTGGTATGTTGGTTGTGGTATATGTTGTTGGGTGATATGGGTGGTGTGTATGTGTGTGTGTGTGGTGTGTGTGTGTGTGTGTGTGTGTGTGGTGTTTTGGTGGTTTGTGTGTTGTGGTTTTATATGTGTGATGTGTGTGTGTGTGTGTTTGTCTGTGTGTGTTTGTGTGGTGTGTGTTTAATTTATAATATATATATTAAATATATATATAATTATAAAATATTATTATATATAATAACAATCCACACACCCCACAACACACCAAGATAAATATGTGTGTGTGTGTGTTGTGTGTGTGTGTTTGGTGTGTGTGTGTTGGGGTGGGTGTGTGTTGTGGGGTTTGTGTGTGTGGTGTGTGGTCATGTGGTGTGTGTTGTGTGTGTGTGTGTGTGTGGTGTGTGGTGTGTGTTGGTGTGTGTGTGTGGTGTGTGTTGGGTGTGTGGGGTGTATATATATATATATATATATATATAAAAATAATATATATATATAATATATATATATATATATATATAATATATAATATACACACACATATAAAATTATATATATATATAAAAATTTTATATATATAATATAATATATATATATAATATAATATTTATATATTATATATTTTTAATATATATAATATGTGTGTGTGTTGTGTGTTGGTGTGTGTGTGTGTGGGGTTGTGTGTGTGTGTGTGGGTGTGTGGTGTGTGTGGTGTGTTTGTGTGTGTTTGTGTGTATATGTATATGTATAGTAAATTATATATATAATAGTAATATATGTGCATATTGTATAAAACTATATAATATTTAAATTAATTTTTATAATTAAAATATAAAATTTTAAAATTATAATTTACTACACACACAAATATAAATTATACGCCACATATATATAAAATACATACATAAACATACACACACACACACCCCCACAACACACACACCACACACCTGCAC
>NW_023656657.1:0-3293 GCF_015228065.2 Penaeus monodon | reverse complement strand
TTTTTTTGGGGGGTTTTTGGGGTTTTTTTTTTTTTTTCCAAAAAAACACACAATATATATATATATAATATATATTTTATATAAAATATTATATATATATAATATATATATATATATATATATATATTTTTTTTTTTTTTTTTTTTTTTTTTTTTTTTTTTTTTTTTTTTTTTTTTTTTTTTTTTTTTTTTTTTTTTTTTTTTTTTTTTTTTTTTTTTTTTTTTTTTTTTTTTTTTTTTTTTTTTTTTTTTTTTTTTTTTTTTTTTTTTTTTTTTTTTTTTTTTTTTTTTTTTTTTTTTTTAAATAATTTTTTATATATATAATAATATATAAAATTATATAAATAATATATATATATATATATATAATATATTATATTTAAAAAAAATTATATTATATTTTTATTATATAATAATTTTAAAATAAATAAAAAAAAAAAAAAAAAAAAAATATATATATTATACAATTTATTAATAAATTTATTATAAGATTAATATAAATAAAAATATTAAAAAATTATATACATAACAAATATTATATTATATATAAAATATATAAAAAATTTATATTTTATATATAATATATATATATTATATTAATATATATTATTATAATATAAATATGAAATATATTTATTAAATGAGATTTTAAATAATATATTAATAAATATATATATATTATAATATAAATAACATTGAATTATTAGAATAAAAAAGAATATAGTAAAGTATAGTAACTCCCTTTCATTTAAAATTTTAAAAAAAAGTCTAAGTTTTTTGGGTTTTTTAAAAATTTAAAAAATTTAATGTTTAATTTATGTGTATCTTGAGGGGTAATTAATTTAAAATAATTTCAAAATTATTCCAAATTAGTAATAATATGATTAATTGTACTGGTTTACAATTTAAATTTAAATCACAAAAAACCAAATTAAAAAACATCCCAAATAAAAAAATTTAATTAAAAGGTTCAAAAAAAAATATTTATTGCTAGATTTTCAACCCACAAAAAATTCCCTACACAAAAAATAATGAAGGCAAAAATTAAAAATTATATTATTTAGATTTCCCAAATTTTTTAAAGTGATTTTATTAATGTTTTAATGTTTTTGGGGCCCTGCACCAAGAAGAGGTCTGGTTTTTGTCAGGGGTTGGGGGAGAGTTAAGGGGTGGGGATTTAAGGGTAACGTTTTTAAACAAGTTTTCCCATTGGGGAAAGGTAAGAAAAGATTTATATAAAATCCCGCTAATCAATGGTTTTTCACCAAAAAATTTTGGATTTTGGATGGAAGACACCACCCGGAAAGGGGCCCCCCAAAATTTGGGGGAAATGTCTCGGAACCAAAAAAAAAAGGTATAATGGATGGAAATTTTGGGGGGAAAGGGTTAGAAAAGGGTAATCTAAAAAAGTAAAGGGGGGGGGAAGTTCATTAATGTTATGCAGATAGAAGAGTTGATTTAAACCTTGATTTATCCTAAGTGAACAGGCCAAAAATGCTTGGCCAAAGAATGGAATGTCACAGCTAAAACCCATGGATACCCTAGCATCTCCAAACTGGACAAATTTATGAACTTATTTATTTCCAATGTCAAACAGACTTACATATCAAGTATCAGCATATCAAAAATGATTCTATTCTGTTGCTAAACTTCTAACAGCGTAGTCATTGGCCAATTATTCTGCCTGAGAACTTATTAACGCATTGATATACGTAACTTGTGCCTTAATAAATATTATTGAAGTTCTATACATGTATATTCGAATTATTTTAAATAGTCTATTATTTCTAAGTTTCATTGTAATCTGTATTGATTGATTTGATAATGCGCTATATGATATCCTTCAGAATGCTAAGGTTGTGGACTCAATGACGCCACTGATGGCCACTCTCTTCAGGATGGGGACCCAGCTGCGTACGACTTGAGAGGTGCAGAAGAGGCACTCCAAGATCTTCGGGCTCTATAACAGGCTATGCAAGTTGGGCATGGCCTACCAGTCTCGAAATTTAGATAATGCATAATCAGGCTATTGGCCTAAATAATTTTGCATCAAGGCTATTCAACTGAATTGCAGGACTCATCTAAAAGCGTCAAGGGTACCGGCAGTGTCCCTGCATGGTTAGGCAGATGAAGAATGGTCCTATTAGGTTGAAAAGGACGCGCACTGCACTGACCACGAGACACAGGTACCATTAGGTGCTAATGATTAAGGAAGAATATAAGAACTGAAAAAATGACTCATTTCACTCTGGGTATAGTCATGTTACAGTTATCTGAGCTGGATCATGGCCAACAAAGTATCTCCAACAAGGTAGTGGACGTATGACTATATTGCTTCAGAGAATCAAGTAAAAACTCGCAGGTGCAACATTCTTTCACTGTAGTCGACGGAAGTATAGGCGTAAGAATTTTGCCGCAAAAGCTGTGTAAACTATGAGCAGAACTATTTTATGAACACAGGTCTTTGCAAACGGACAAATTCAGGATGAAGAACTGAAATCTGGGAAGTATTGCATGTCGCTGAAATTGCTGAACAGGGGACAAGACCATCTTCTGATTCTGCCGAGAGATTGATTGATTGATTATTTAAAATTATCTGCCGCGTCAACAGCTAAGGTCATTAGCGGCGAATACCTTGTTAAATAGAAATATTAAAATGTTTAAAACTTTAAAAATCTATCAATAAATATCTTACAAATAACAATAAATATTTAAAAATCAAAGCATAAATATTATGCTCTAAGGATAAAATATTGCATAAACAGTATTAAATTTTATTGAAAATATTAGTCTCCCTAAGGAAATTAATAAGACCCTCTATGTCACAATCTCCCCAATACTTTTCAGTGTATATGGGGAGACAAGTACAACGTCTTTGGTCTGAGAATGTTGCACATCTTTCCACTACATGTGCGATCGTTAATGGCTCTTGGCATCCTCACAAAGTGCTTACTTTTAGCCATCATTGGCCCATGAGTCAGTCTTGTGTGCCGATTCTTAGTCTTGTTAATGCAACTTCCACTTTTCGGTTGGGATGGATGCTAGTGCCCAACTGCCAAGGTCATCTCTAATGTCTCGCAGTTTGTTCTGGAGGTATGCCTCCATTGTTCCTCCATTTATCACGAAGACAACTCCTGATGCTGGGTTTTCAGGTCGGTGTGTGGGAGAGGAAAACGAGCATCACAAGGCTGAGCGGCAGCTGCCTTGGCCTTCTGATCAGCTCGCTCATTCCCACTGATACCAACATGCCTGGCACCCAACAGAGTTATCTTTTTACTGTTGACATCATGCACC
>NW_023656656.1:0-3294 GCF_015228065.2 Penaeus monodon | reverse complement strand
TTTGGGGTTTATGTGTATGATTTTTGTTTTATGAAAATTAAAAATAATATTTATAAAATTATATTAAATATATTAATTTTTAATATTTTTATATATATTTATTTAATTTTAAAATAAATTTAAAATTAATATATATATATAAAAATACAGTATTATGTGTTGTGTGTTTGTTGTGTGTGTGTATGTGTGGTTATGTGGGTGTGTTGGGGGTGTGTGTGTGGGGGTGTGTGTGTGTTTTTGGGGTGTGTGGTGGTTGCAATTTTAATATATATAATATATTTTATATATATATATATATAAATATATAGTATATATATATATTATATAATTATTATTATATATATGTTTTGTGTGGGGGGGGGGGGGGGGGTGGGGGGGGGTTTGTGTGCATAATATACACATACAACACACACACACACAACCACAACCCCACACAACACACACACACACACCCCATATATAATATATATAATATTTTATATAATTTATATATATATATATATATATGTGTGTGTTTGGGTGTGGTGGGGGGTGGTTTTGTGTGTTGTGTGTGTGGGGGTGTATGTTGTATATATTTTTAAATATAATATATATAAAAATTATATATATTTTATATATATTATATAAAATGTATTTTGTATATATATATATATATATTATATATATATATATATATATAATATATATATTATATATCTGTGTGTGTGTGGTTTTTGTGTGTGTGTGTGTGGGGAGGTGTGGGGTGTGTGTTGTGGTGGTGTATATACATATGTTTTGCGTATACACACCCCAAACACACACACACACACAACCCCAAAACACCACACACACACACACCCTTTAATTAAAACAAATATATAAATATATATATATATTATATTATAAAATATATTAAAATATATATATATATTATATATTACACACACACCCCACACACACCACACACACCCCAAAAACCAAACGTTTGTTTTTTTGTTGTGTTGTGTTTGTGTGTGTTGGGGGGGTGGGGTGTGGGGTTTTGGGGTTGTGTGTGTGTGTGTGTGTGGGGGTTGTTGGGGTTTGGGGGTGTGGGGTAGTTATATATATTATATATATAATATATATATATATAATATATATATATATATTATATAATATATAATATATACATATATATATAATATATAAATATATATATATATATATAATGTGGTGGGGGGTTTGTGTGTGTGTTGGGGTGTGTGTGTGTGTTGGTGTGTGTGGGGTGTGTGTGTGTGAGTGTGAGTGTGAGTGTTGGAGTTTTGAGTGTGGTGTGTGTTGGGGTGGTAGTGTTTTTGGTGTATGTGTGGTTGTGTGGGGTTGTGTGTGGGGGTGTGTGTGTGTGTGTTGTGTGTTGTGTTGTGTTGTGTTTGTGTGGTTGGTGTGTTTTGCCACCACACAACCCCCACAATTATAAAACATGCCATGTATATTAAAAATATAATATATATATATTAAATAATATATTATATATATATATATAAAAACATATATAATATATATATACAAAACAAAACCACCCCACCGTTTGGGTTTTGTGTGTGTTGTATATATATTGTATATATGTATGTATATATTATATTTTAATAATATATATATAATTTATATATTATATATTTTATGTAACATGTATTTATATATTTTATATATTTATATAATATAATATATATATATATAATTATATATATATTAATATATATATATATATAATATATTTTAAAATATTTTTATATTTTGTATATATAATATATTATATTATAATATATATTAATATAAAATATATATATATATATTATAAAAAAATAAAATATAGGCCTGTATTTTGTGTGTGCGTGGTGAAACACACACACACAGACAAAACACACACACACACAAAAACCCCACAAAAACACAAACCCCACACAACAACACACACCCCACACACACAACATATATATATTATAAAATATTATATTTATATATATATATATATATATATATTTTAATATATAACCTATTTATCTGTCCCCGGGATAGGTCTTTTTTTTGGCATCCACTTTCTTCGTGTCCCTCTATTCTCTTTTTAATTCATTTAAAAAATGTCTTTTTCCACGGAAAAGGGAAAGGTCAATCAGGGTGGTTTCCCGATCCCTGATAATGTATTTTAATGAAAACAATGTCTCTAGAAAGGATTGCCCCCCAAGGCTAAAGAGTTCCTTTCTACCCTCAATTATATCTGTCCCCCCTAGATGGGACCCCCGACAGGTTTTTCCTTTCTGGGTCGAGGGGAATCTGGAACAATTGTGGCTAAGAGGTGGCTCTATATATTCCTCACAACCAGAACTACACTACCAGATGCAGTTGATACACACACACATACAGACCACCCCACGCCCCAAACACACACACACAAACCCCCACACCCAACACACAGACAAGACCCCACACACCCCAAAACCCACCACACCCAAAAAAACACACACACAACACATATTATATATATATATATATAATATATATATATATAAAATATATATATATATAATATTATATTATTGAAGTTCTTTGGGGCAAAGAACTTTTACTTCGATTGCCTATTTAGCCACTTTGGGTGGACAGCTAGTCCAAGTCAGTGCTGGTCCCCCAAGCCCGGATTTAAATAAGAGAGAATGGGTAAACCCAAAAAAGGTAACACCGGCAACTCTCCGTGGGAAAAAGGGAAATGGGGACCCTACCACGTACTCCACTCCAAGAGCATCACAACATGAAAACTGCAATTAAGTATCATGCTGTGACCACGGCGGCCTCAAAACATGAAACTACCGTGATAAGAAGATATGATATATATATATATATATATATATATATATATATATATATATATATATATATATATACATATGAATATAAATGCATATATTTATATGTATATATATGTATATCTATCTTCTATCTATCTATATATATATATATATATATATATATATATATATATATATTATATTTTATATATATATATATGAATGTATATATTTATATGTATATATATAAACTTTTATATATAAGTTTATAGATAATATACATATAAATATATACATTATATATATATATAATATATATAATATATATTATATATATATATGTACAATATTATATATATATATGTGTGTACATAAAGGTATATGTGCATATAAATATATAAAACATAATTATTAATATATATATATATATTTTATATATATATATATATATATATAATATATTTTGGGGGTTTGTACAAAATTTTTATTTTTTAAT
>NW_023656653.1:0-3297 GCF_015228065.2 Penaeus monodon | reverse complement strand
AACAAAAACCCCAAACAAAAAGGAACGGAGGAGGGAGAGAGACCGCATAGAAAACAAAACAAAAACACAAACAAACAAAGGAAGGAAGGAGGGAGAGAGACCACATAGAAACCAAAACAAGAACACAAACAAAGGAAGGAAGGAGAGGGAGAGAGACCACATAGAAACCAAAACAAAAACACAAACAAAGGAAGGAAGGAGGGAGAGAGACCGCATAGAAACCAAAACAAAAACACAAACAAAGGAAGGAGGAGGAGGGAGAGAGACCACATAGAAACCAAAACAAAAACACAAACAAAGGGAAGGAGGAGGAGAGAGACCCTAGAAACCAAAACAAAAACACAAACAAACAAACAAAGGAAGGGAGGAGGGAGAGAGACCACATAGAAACCAAAACAAAAACACAAACAAAGGAAGGAAGGAGAGAGAGAGACCAATAGCACATAGAAACAAAACAAAAACAAACAAAGGAAGGAAGGAGGGAGAGAGACCACATAGAAACCAAAAAAAAAAACAAACAAAAAAGGGAAGGAGGAGAGAGAACCAGACATAGAAAAAAACAAAAACACAAACAAAGGAAGGGAGGAGGGAGAGAGACCGCATAGAAACCAAAACAAAAACACAACAAAGGAAGGAAGGAGGAGGAGAAGCATAAAAACAAAAAAAAAAAAAAAAAAAAAAAAAAAAAACAAAAAAAAAAAAAAAAAAAAAAAAAAAAAAAAAAAAAAAAAAAAAAAGAAAAAAAGAAAAAAAAAAAAAAAAAAAAAAAAAAAAAAAAAAAAAAAAAAAAAAAAAACCCCCCTTAGAGACCGAGCGAAGAGACCGGGGTTTTGCGGGAAAAGGGGGGTTTTAATGCATGTTTTTTAAAACATTAAAAGGGCGTGTTGACAGCCTTGCAATGATTTAGAGAAAATGTCAATGCAACATGACAGCGTGAAGTCTGCATTTGTTAGAGGAGAGGAATTGGTGTTGTGAATATTAATGGGGGGGGAGGGGGGGGAGGGGAGGGGGAATGGGGGGGGGGGAGGGTGGGGGGGGGGGGGGGGATAGGGTGGGGGGGGGGGGGGGGGGGAGAGGGAGGGGGAAGAGAGGAAGGGGTGGGAGGGGGAAGGATGGGGTAAGGGTGGGGAGTGGGAGATGGAGGGAAGGGGAGGGATGGGGTGAGGATGGGGAGGGGGAGGGAGGGGAAGGGAGGAATGGGGAGGGGCTGAGGGAGGGGAGGGGGAGGGAGTAGAGGGGGAGAGGGAGGGATGGGGGGGAGAAGAAGATAGGGGGAGAGAAGAGTTTTCTATTCTCTCTCTCTTTTCATATAATAATATATATATTATATATATATATTATATATTAATATATTTTTTTTTTTTTTTTTTTTTTTTTTTTTTTTTTTTTTGGATGTTGGATAATAATGTTTTTTTAGGGTTTTTTTTCTTCTTTGTATTTTTCTCTTCTTTTTTTTCTTTACCGGTTTTAATTTTTTTTTTATTGCTGTTGTAAGAATTAATGTTCTTTTTAACCGTTTTTGTATGTTTATTATTATTTTAATATATCTATTATATTATATATTATTATTATTTTATTATTATTATTTTATTATTATATTATTCTTTTATTATTATTATTATTTATTATTATTTTTTATTTATCTTTTACTTTTTATATTACTTTTTTTTCTTTTTGCTGTTGCTCCTGTTATTTTGATTTTTTTTTTTATCTATTTATGCAATTTTTTTTTCTTTCTTTCTTTCCTCAATATTCTTATTTTTTTTTTGTTTTTTTTTATTTTTTATTTATTTTTTTTGGTCTATTCTCTTTTTTTTTGTCTTTTTCTCTTTTTTGTATTAATTATATAATTTTTTTCTGTTTTGCAATAATTTCTGGCACTATATCATTTTTTTTTTTTTTTATATCATTTTCTTCTTTTCTAATTTTCCTTTCCTGTTTTCTTGTTGTACCTTTTCTTTCTCTCTCTCTCTCTTTCTCTCTCTATCTCTTTCTCTTCTTCTCTCCTCTCTCTTTTCTTTCTCTCTCTCTTCTCTCTCTCTCTCTCTCCCCTTCCCTCCCTCCTCCCTTTTCCCCCCCCCCCTCTCCTCTTCTCTCTCCCTCTCCCACTCTCTCTTCCTCTCTTCTCTCTCCCTCTCCCACTCTCTCTTCCTCTCCTCCCTCTCTCTCTTCTTCCCCTCCCCCTTCTCTCCCCTCTCTCTCTCTCTCTCTCTTTTCTCATCTCTCTCTCTCTACCCCCTCTCCTCTCTTCTCTCTCTCCCCTCTCTCCTCTCTCCCTTTCCCCTCCCTCCCTTCCTCCCCCTCCTCCCCCCCCCCCCCCCCCTCTCTTTCCCTATCTTATTTCCATTTAAAACCTCCTTCTTTTTTTTCCCTTCCCCTCGCCTTTTAAATTTCCTTCGGTTATTCTTTTTCGCTCTTTCTTTTTCTATCTTTTTCTTTTATCTTTGTGGGAAAAACTTTTTTTTTCTTTTCTTTTTTTCTTTTTTTTCTATCTCTCTTCTTTCCTTTTTTTTTTTTTTTTTTTTTTTTTTTTTTTTTTTTTTTTCTTTTTTTTTTTCCCTCCCTCCCTCCTCCCCCCCCTTTTTTTTTTTCCCTTTCCTTTCCTTTTTCCCCCCTTTTTTTTTCCTTCTCCCCCCTTTTTTTTTTTCTTTCCCTTTCCCCTTCCTCCCCCCCCCTTTTCCCCCCTTTCCCCCCCCTCCCTCTCTTTCATCTTTTAAACTTTCCTCCTCTTTACCCTCCTTCTTTTAAATTCCAACTGTTAATTTTAGAAGAGCCTCTAACTTTCTTTTTTTTTTCTTTTTTTCTAAAGGGGGGAAAAAATTTTTTTTTTTTTAAATATTTTTTTTTAAATAAAATTTTTTTTTTTTTTTTTTTTTTTTTTTTTCTCTCCCCCTCTTCTCCCTCTCCTTCTTTTTTTTATTTATTTATTTATTGTTTTTGTTTTTTTTTTGTTTTTTTCTTTTCCTTTTTTTCCCCTAAAAAAAAACTAAAACCCCCCCCCCCCCCCCCCCCCCCCCCCCCCCCCCCCCCCCCCCCCCCCCCCCCCCCCCCCCCCCCCCCCCCCCCCCCCCCCCCCCCCCCCCCCCCCCCCCCCCCCCCCCTTTTTTTTTTTTTTTTTTTTTTTTTTTTTTTTTTTTTTTTTTTTTTTTTTTTTTTTTTTTTTTTTTTTTTTTTTTTTTTTTTTTTTTTTTTTTTTTTTTTTTTTTTTTTTTTTTTTTTTTTTTTTTTTTTTTTTTTTTTTTTTTTTTTTTTTTTTTTTTTTTTTTTTTTTTTTTTTTTTTTTTTTTTTTTTTTTTT
>NW_023656652.1:0-3299 GCF_015228065.2 Penaeus monodon | reverse complement strand
CATATCATCATTATTGCAATTTTATCATTTATTAATTGACAATTTTTTTTGGAGTTTAGTATATATTTTTTGCAATATACTAATAACCACAACATATATAGTAATAACAATATAAACATATACATTTTATAATATTATTTATCTCATATCTATTATCTCTTATTACTTAATTATTACTGTTATAATATATTTTTTGAATTATACTAAGTTACAATAATATAATAATTAAAATAAAAAACAATAATAATATATAACCATAGCAATTATTTTTACATTATCTTATTATTATTATTTTATTATTCGTTATAATATTTTTAATATTATAATAATATAATGATATATAATATATAATAATAATATATAAAATATAAAATACTAAAATATATATAATAATATATTATAATTATAATATTATAATATATTTTAATATATAGATTATCAAAATCTTTATTCTATATATAATATATATAATAATTAATACAATAATAATAATAATAATATATAATATAACCATAATAATTCAATCACCAAATAAATCGAAAAAGTCAATGTTGTAAATCTCTTATGCATATTTCGCTATATTTTGTTATGATTATTAATTTTGGTAATTATTTCTTATACCCTAATTTTCATATATGGACAAATTCCGATTAAACTCATTTTATATATTTCAAGCATTATTTCGTTATCATCCCATTTCTCGTTTTGTAATTTTCTCTTATCCTTTTTTATATTATACACAATCTGTTATTGTCATCATATTATTGATTACAATTATTAGTTATAGTATCATTTATTCAATAATCTAATAATCACATCATAATCATCATTATTAAATTATACATATTAATGTATAAAAATTAATTAATTATTGTTATATATATATTATTTATCATATAATAGTACTTAACTGTAATATTACTTATAAATAATAATTTTAATAACTTATTATAATAATATTTATATTAATTAATTAGTAATTATTACTGTAAATATTTAAACTATAATCATTATTTATACTTATAATAATTATTATTATTATTATAACTTAATAATATTTATAGCTAATATTAATAATTATACTTAATATTATTATTATTATATTAATATAATAATTATAATGGAAAATATAAAAAAATAAATAATAAAATAATAACTATTAATATAATTATAATTTTATTATATTAATGTTATTCAAATTCTTTATTCCACTTTATAATCATTTTTGTTTTGATTAATACTCCGGTATTTAAATTATCATTATTCCCTAATAATTCCGAAATACCAAAAATTTAAATCAACGTCATTTTGTATTATACTTAAAACTATATTTCGCTAATTTTGCAGTTTTAGATTTTTGGAATGTTTTTACTTATACTTTTTTATATTAATATACACAATTCCTTATAATATAATCATTATCATGAATTATCATCATTATTATCGTTATCATATATTTCATAATATTCACATTATATCATCATTTCATCATTATTCGTCACTTTTATCATCATTATTGCAATTGTTATATTATTATTGCAATTATTTGGTTTTACCCTAATAATTTGCAAAATACTAATAACCACAAAATCTTTTATAGTATAACAATAGTAATACATTACTAGATTTTCTATATTCATTTTGGAATTTTCTTAATTATATCGTTTTTACTGTAATTGTACTGTTATATATTATTTTGCAATTATACTACAGTAAATATATTAATTTTAAATATAACATTAATCATACAATAACATATTATCATCACTCATTAATATTATTGCATTTATTTATTCTTATTAATTGTTATTACATTATTAATTTTGGCAATGATACTAATAATTGTATGTTATAAAAACTAATAACAATAACAATAATAATAGTAATCCTATAATAATAACAATAAAACGATTTTATAATAATTATTTATATCTTATCTAATTATTATCGTTATTCTGTATTATTACTGTTATAGAAATTATTTTTGCATTAACTACCAGTACAAATAATATAATGGATAATAAATAACAATATAATACTAAATAACAATATTATAACCACTAGCATTATGATTATTATACTTATACTTATTATTATTATTATTATTATTATATTACAGTTTATAATAATTTTTTGGGCAATAATACTAATATTAAGATAATAGTAATAATAATAATAATAATAATAATAATAATAATAATAATAATATAAGAATATATATTATAATATTCCAAAGGTTTCAAAATTCTCTTATCCACTTTTAGCATCATTATTGTTTATGATTATACATTCTGGTAATTATTATCATTATTACCCTAATAATTGCCGAAATCACCAAGAACATCGAAAAAACGTTATTTTGGAGTATACTCTCAAAAGGCTATATTTCGCTAGATTTTGCCGCTTTTTCGACTTTTGGGAATGTTTTTCTTATCCCTTTTTTATATTATATATGGACACAATTCCTGTTATTATCATCATCATTATCATGATTATCATCATTATTATCGTTATCATCATCATTATCATCATTATCATCATCATTATCATCATTATTGCAATTATTATCATCATTATTGCAATTGCTATCATTATTATTGCAATTATTGGAGTTATAGTTTATATTTTTGCAATAATACTAATAACCACAACAATAATAATAATAATAACAATAATAATACTAATAACAATATTATAACCACTAGCATTATTATTACTTATACTTATATTATTATTATTATTATTATATATTACAGTTATAATAGATTTTTTTAATATCATAATATAATTAAGATTAATATAATTAATAATATAATAATATAATAATAAATAATAATAATAATAATAATAATAATAATAATAATAATAATAATAATATTAATAATATTCAAATGTTATCAAAATTCTCTTTATTCTCACTTTTATCATCATTATTGTTATGATTAATACAATTCTGGTAATTATTATCATTATTACCCTAATAATTGCCGAAATCACCAAAGAAATCGAAAAAACGTCATTTTGGAGTATACTCTCAAAAGGCTATATTTCGCTAGATTTTGCCGCTTTTTCGACTTTTGGAATGTTTTTTCTTATCCTTTTTTATATATATATGGACACAATTCCTGTTATTATCATCATCATATCATGATATCATCATTATTATCGTTATCATCATCATTATCATCATTATCATCATCATTATCATCATTATTGCAATTATTATCATCATTATTGCAATTGCTATCATTATTATTGCAATTATTGGAGTTATAGTTTATATTTTTGCAATAATACTA
>NW_023656651.1:17500-20000 GCF_015228065.2 Penaeus monodon | reverse complement strand
TTTTTTATATATATAGATATGATATATATATAATATTTATATATATATATATATAGTATATATATATCCTACTATATAATATATCTCTCTATCTTATCTGCTCTATCTATCTAGCTATTTATCTATCTATCTATCTTATCTATCTATCTATCTATCTATCTATCTATCTATATATATATATATATATATATATATATAATATATATATATTATATATCTATATCTTATATATATTCTGTGTATGTGGTGTGTGAGTTTTAATATGTGTGTGTTGTTATCTGTGTGTGTGTTGTGTATATGTATATAATATATATGATATATATTATATATATATATATATATATATATATATATATATATATATAATATATCTATATATTTGTGTGTGTTGTGTGTTGTGTGTCTGTGTGTGTGTGTGTGTGTGTGTGTGTGTGTGTGTGTGATTGTGTTGTGTAATTGGATAGATATATATTATACTATATATATATATATATATGATATATAATATATATATTTTACATATAATAATATATATATATATTATAAATATATATATATTATATTGTAGTATATAGATAGATTAGATTTAGATATAAATTATGTGTATATATATATATAATATATTATATATAATATATATATATTATATATATATATATATATATATATACATGTAAATATATTTACACTTTTTAAACACCCACACACATCCACACAAATAATATACATAAACATATATAAATATATATATACATCTATATATATATATTAGTATATATATATATTATATATATACTATATATTCTATATATATAGATAATATAATTATATTTATATATTTTATATATATCACACATACACACACATACGTAAATATATATATATAGAATTATATATATATATATATATTTACGTATTTGTGTGTATGTGTGCATATATATATATATTATATATATATATATATATATAATATATATATATACATATATATTATTATATTTATATATATATAAAGGCCGCGGTGGCCGAGCGGTTAGAGCATTGGACTCAAGATTGTCACGACGGCAATCTGAGTTCGAGGGCGGAAGGCAATGACAAACAAACGCTCTAAATTGCCAAGAAAATCATAGAAATCCATGATCGCCAACGTCCTGGTGAGACAGGGGAATAATATATATATAAATATATGTGTTATATATATATATATAATATAAATATATATATATATAATATATTATGTATAATATATATATATATGCACACTACACACAATCGTAAGTATTATATATAGTATATATATATATTAATATATATATATATATATATATATATATGTGTGTTGTGTGTTGTGTGTGGTGTGTGTGTGGTGTGTGTGTGTGTGGTGCATACATGTATTACATTGTATACACACACACACCACACACACACACACACACATATATTATATATATATGATTTATATATGTATATATATATATATATATATATAGTTGCATACACACGGGCACACATCTATATATATATATAATATATATATTATATATATATATATATAATATATTCAACATATATCTAATTTAATCCTTACACACACACACTCATCACACACAGAGCAGACCCACGCACACAACAAGCACACACACCACACACACGCACACACACACACACGCAACACACACACACACATAAACACACATATATTATATATAATATAGGATTTATATATATATATACATATATTTTTATATATGATATATATATGTAATGTATGTATGTATGTATGTATATGTATAGGTTATATGTTTGGGTGGATGTATGCGTGTTTCTGAGTGTGTTTTTTTTCGTGTCCGTGTGGTGTGTGGTGTAAAAGCAAAGCCTGGAATGAACAGATGATCTCTGGAAGTGTGTTTAGAGGGAGATAAATGACAGCGTGACTTGCGATTTTCTGCTGCGTTGCCTTCTCATTATGATTATCGTTGCTGCCTTCAATTATTATTGCCTTCATCATCATTATCATTATCAATCATTATTATCCTAATCATCAAAATTATCAACAGTCATCAGCATTATATCAACATCATTGTCATTATTCATTATCATAATCTTTATTATTATCGTCATCACCATCAGAGAGAGAGATAGTGAGAGGGAGAGTTAGAGAGTTAGATATAGTGGTAGAAAGAGGGAGAGGGAAAGATGGAGGGAGAGAAGAGGGAAGAGAGGAGAGAGAGAGGAGAGAGAGGAGAGAGAGAGAGGTTAGGAGTTAAATATCAGATAGAGAGGAGAGTAGAGAAAGTGTAAGAAAGAGGAGAGGGAAAAGGTGGGGGGAGGGAAGGAGGGAAAAGAGAGAGACAGAGAGAGAGCAAGAGAGAGAGGAGAGAGAGAGAAATCGCAACAGACAGGCAGGAACGTTGCCCAGTTGCAAGCGAGCGTCGCCAGGTCCCGGCCGGCGGGGCAGACAGCGTGGCGCCAGAGAAGCACTGCGATGTCAAGAGGCCGA
>NW_023656651.1:0-12500 GCF_015228065.2 Penaeus monodon | reverse complement strand
TCTAGGCCTCAGGACTTTCACCTCATTGCTTAAATGCTCAAGAGCCGCCACAAGTGACTCCAAGGATGGCAACATCGGCGGCAAAGTCAAGGTCTGAGACCTTAATATTGCCCTAGTGTTGCCCGCACTGACTTTTGCTTTAGTAGCTCTGCCCATTGTCCGTTCATACAAGGGTTTGAAAGTGTTTGTGCAAAGGACACAGCCTTGGCCTCACCCCTGAATTAACAGGGAAGAATTTCAGCATACCCCCACCACACTTTACAGCATTTCAGTACCAGTATAGGGCTTGCCTATCAGGCCAATCATCTGTGTCGTAATTTCCCCTGAGCCTCAGATCTCGCATAAACGATTCCCGATGCACCGAGTCAAACGCCTTCTTTGAGGTTCGGGGTAGGCTGCGAGCACACACCCATGACCGAACTCACGACGGCGTTCCACAATTACTCGAAAGCTAGTATAGCGGTCCATTGTGGACTTACCAGGAGTTAATCGAGACTGCTCGGCTCTGAATGCCTCAGTAGGTGTTTGCGGATCCGTTTAGAGAATGTGGGCGAGAACTCTTGCCTGGTTATGCTGAGCAGTGTAATGCCGCGGTAGTTTGCTACATACACGCATATATATATATATATATATTATATATATATATATATATATAGTATATATATATATCGTGTATGTGTGTGCATTATGTATCGATATCTATCTGTACTATTTATATGTCTATCTATTCATCTATCTATCTTTCTACATAATATATTATATATAAATATATGTATAGATATATAGATAGATACATACTACATCATGAACACATCTATTTATTTACTATCTATATAGCGATTCTTTCTATATGTATGTATATATATATGTATATATATATATAAATACATAGACAAATTGATTTGTATTTTGTGTATAATAATATATAGAGTAAGAGTGGAGAGAGAGGGGGAGATGGGGGGGCGAAAGAGAGAAGAGAGAGAGAGAGAGAGCGAGAGAGGAAATAGAGAGAGAGGTGGAGTGATGGGTGAGAGAAAGAGAGGGAGATAGAAAGAGAGAGAAGGAGAGAGGGAGAAGTCTGACAGAGGAGAGAAGAAAGAGAGAGGGTGAGTGATTTCGAGAGAGGAGAGAGAGAAGGAGAGAGAAGAGAGAGAGAAGGAGAGTGAGATAGATGAGAGATAGTAGAGTGGAGTTATGTGAGTGAGTAAAAAGAGAGGTTGAGGGAGAGAGATAGAGAGAGATAGAGAGAGAGAGAGAGAGTGATGATTGTGAGAGAGAGAGGGAGAGAAGAGAGAAGAACAGAAATAGAGAGAGGGGAGGAGATACAGACAGACAGACATACAGACAGACAGACTGAGACAGAGTGAGAGAGAGAGACTGAGACAGAGTGAGAGAGAGGGAGAGAGAGACAGAGAACAGAAGAGAGAGAAGGGAGAGAGAGAGGACCTGATAGAGAGAGAAAGGGAGAGAGAGAAAGAAGGAGAGAGAGAGAGAGAGGACAAATCTACAAATCTACTACAAATCTACGAAAATCGAAATATTTTGAATTAAATTTCTCCTCCCGCAAAATTTACTAAAAGCTAGACAGCGTGTCGCCAAATGAATTATTAATTGTTGAAAAATGCTTTCTTATTGTCATTATTAATTATTTTTAAATATTATTGTTTGTCGTTATTATTTTTTATCATTTATTATTCTAATTATTAATTATCATGTATTTATATTATGTGTATTATTATCCCGCATTTTTTACATCCCGCGGTAAATACAGCCGCGCTAGTCGAGGGGAGAGGGGAGGAGGAGCAGATTTAGGAGAAGGTGATGCCTCGCCAGCAATATGGCATGTTTGATAGGGATAACAGACCGTGAGCTAGTGGAACGAGTGGGTGTGAAGAACGATGTGCTATGAAAGATCAACAACCGTGGCGAGCATTTCTAAAACTTTCTAGCTATCTAGAACATGGGGGTTTACCTTGTCAAATGATTGAAAGGGGTGCGATTTCCTGGTAATATTCATTAATTATGCAGTTTATTCACGAAAGGAGACGAGAAAAGTACTCCACAGGTGTCCGCTCTATTGATAGCCTCTTCCTCACTTCGCCACGTCCATTAATGTTTTTTAGTATGTCGGTGAAGTCATTATCTCTGACAAGCAGGGGTATTCCTGATACCGCTCTGTGGTCGTCCGTTATCTGGATATTGTCCCTGGGCATTGTCCGAGTTAGGAAGGCATCTTAGATAAATAAGACTTTTTGTTAAGATGATAACAATGCTATAACTTTTTACCCTTACCATATATTTCCCAAGTCTGAAAAAACTGCTCAGTTCATATACATTTACTTCAATAATCACCCTTGTATTTGAAAAAAGGGCATTTTGCTTTCTCTATGTTATGAAAAGAAGCTTTTTCCACCCTTATTATGAGGTAATGCGAATATTTTTTCTCCTAAACGAATGCTTTTTTAATTGAGGGGGCGGGTGTGGAGGGGAGGAGGGGTGGTGAGGGAGGTGGGTCATCAGTGACACCTGGCATTGGGTTGGATTATGATTGTCTCATTCATTGGGAGGGGTGATCACTCGCACTTCAGTGCGGGGCTGTATTATCTCCTTAAGTAGGACTTGTGATTTGTTTGTTTGCTTCTTTTTCTTACTATTATTGCTTTGGGTATGGAGGAATGTGGGGCAGGGGCGGTAGGAAGGGAAGGAGGGTTAGTTTGGAGAGGAGGAGGGGAGGGTGAGAGGAACCCTTTAGGTGTGTGTATTAGAAATCACACGAGTTCTTCTTCCACATCGCCTACACCATATACGGGATTGATGCAAAATATGGTTGAGGAGGAAAGTCTATCGCAGACGATAGATGTATCATTTTGGTATTCACCTTAGCAATATTTGTGTGTGTGTGTGTGTGTGTGTGTGTGTGTGTGTCTGTGTCTGTGTGTGTGTGTGTGTGTGTGTGTGTGTGTGTGATGGAAATAGAAAAATAAAAGTATATATTGTACAACGAGTTTTATAATCCTTTTCAGTTAATTGTATTCTTATCCCGGTCACGACGAGGGACAGAACGGTAATTATTGGTCATTAGCAGAGCTGTTGTGTGACCGACCTGATGTGTGTGTGTGTGTGTGTGTGTGTGTGTGTGTGTGTGTGTGTGTGTGTGTGTGTGTGATGGAAATAGAAAAATAAAAGTATATATTGTACAACGAGTTTTATAATCCTTTTCAGTTAATTGTATTCTTATCCCGGTCACGACGCGGGACAGAATGGTAATTATTGGTCATTAGCAGAGCTGTTGTGTGACCGACCTGGTGGGGGGTGGGGGGACGGGGGAGGGTGTTAGGGTTATTTATTATGACAGTTTCATTCATTGGGAGGGGTGGTCACTCGTCTGTAACAGGGTCAATTCTCGATCCGGGTACAAGTTCAAACACGATGAATATTGCGGGGGAGGAGGAGGGGGTGATGAGGGAGGTGGGTCATCAGTGACACCTGGCATTGGGTTGGATTATGATTGTCTCATTCATTAGGAGGGTGGTCACTCGTCTGTAACAGGGTCAATTCTCGATCCAGGTACAAGTTCAAACACGATGAATCATTAGGAGGGGTGGTCACTCGTCTGTAACAGGGTCAATTCTCGATCCAGGTGGGGGGGAGGAGGGTCATCTGTGACACTGTCCTGGCATCGGGTTGGATATAAAGTGTGTGTAACTGGGTAATTATCGATACAGGTACAAGTTTAAACATGATGAATATTGCGGGGCGGGGTGGGAGGGTATGGAAGGGGGTTTTGGTGGTGGGGTTGGGGTAAGAGGGTGGGGGGGGGATCATCTGTGGTACCTGGCATATGGTTTCAGAGAGAAGGGGAGGGGAGTCCTCCAGGTGTGTGCTAATGATTTTGGTTACGGTCATTGATAATGATTCTGGTTACGGTCATTGATTGCGTTAATCACTTTCCGCGGTCATTAACCTGTTGTGATGCGTAAGGTGAGGCGTTCTGTCCAGTCGCCTGTATTGGAGAGGAGGGGAGGGACAGATATCATTAGAGTCGGTTAATGATTTCCAATTCCGATCATTGATTATGATAATCACTTTAATTATGCCTACTTTCTGCTATGATGCGCCATGAACGACCGTAAGGTAGTCTGGTGTGCATGCTAAACATCATTAACTATGATTAATGATTCCGGTTACGGTCATTGATTACGTTAATCACTTGCGGTTACGGTCATTGGTTACCATCTCTATTTACCCGGTTCTGCGACCGGCACTGACTTGGGCTGGCTTGCTCACCCACTGGCTAGGTAGGCAATCGAGGTGAAGTTCATTGCCCA
Source organism: Penaeus monodon (assembly GCF_015228065.2). Classification (NCBI taxonomy): domain Eukaryota; kingdom Metazoa; phylum Arthropoda; class Malacostraca; order Decapoda; family Penaeidae; genus Penaeus; species Penaeus monodon. The sequence continues at coordinate 8,172 of NW_023656651.1, read as the reverse complement.
AGGGAACAACGCGCCGGCCGGTGACTCGAACCCTCGAACTCAGATTGCCGTCGTGACAGTCTTGAGTCCGATGCTCTAACCACTCGGCCACCGCGACCTACAGATATATGTGTATATATATATGTATATTTATATATATATGCATATTTATATATATATATATATATATATATTATATATGTATATATATACATATATATATATGCATATATACATATATATATATGCATATATGTATATGTATATATATATACATATATATATACATATATATCATCATCATCAAGGGGCTAACGCCGACGGGGGCGCATGGCCGCATCCACCCTTCGCTTCCAGCCACGAGGATCCCTCAAGGCGAGTCTCCAGGCAGGCACACGGCCCATCTCTAATTCATCGCGATAGGTCTCGTCCCACAGGTCTCCTCCACCCAGGGTTGTCTCGCAGAGAGACAACCTGATGGGCAGGGTCGTCCATAGGGAGGCGAGCTAGGTGGCCATATAGCCTGAGTTGGCGATCCCGGATTATACAAGTAACAGGTCCCATGCCAGTCTCACGGTGTAACCGCCGGTTGGACACGTGGTCCTGCAAACTGTATCCCATGATCCGGCGAAGGGACTTGTTACAAAAGGCATCAAGGCGAGACTCCAAGGCACTGGATAGCGTCTAGATTTCGCTTCCATAGAGCAAAACTGGAAGTATCAAGGCCTTGAAGACACGCAGCTTGGTCCTTCTGCATAGGTACCGACATCTCCAAACGCTCTTGTTGATCGAGTTCATGGCTCCTGTTGCCAAACCAATCCGTCTACTGACTTCTTGGTCTGACAACCCAGATATATGGACTACGCTACCAAGGTATGTAAAACTTTCTGTAACTTCAACGTCCTCGCTGCAAGCATGGATCGACTGAACGGGTTCCCCTAACAGGCCCCCAAAGTCCTGAATCTTGGTCTTGGTCCAGGAGACCTCTAGGCCTAAGGACTTCACCTCATTGCTAAATGCATCAAGAGCCGCCACAAGTGACTCCAAGGATGGCAACATCGTCGGCAAAGTCAAGGTCTGAGACCTTAATATTGCCTAGTGTTGCTCCGCACTGACTTTGCTTAGTAGCTCTGCCCATTATCCAGTCCATACAAGTGTTGAAAAGTGTTGGTGCAAGGACACAGCCTTGCCTCACCCCTGAATTAACAGGGAAGAAGTTCAACATACCCCCACCACACTTTACAGCAGTTTCAGTACCAGTATAGAGGCTTCCTATCAGGCCAATAATCTGTGTCGGAATTCCCCTGAGCCTCAGGATCTCGCATAACGATTCCCGATGCACCGAGTCAAACGCCTTCTTGAGGTCGATGTAGGCTGCGAGCAACCCATGACCGAACTCACGACGGCGTTCCACAATTACTCGAAACGCTAGTATACGGTCCATTGTGGACTTACCAGGAGTTAATCGAGACTGCTCCGGTCTCTGATGCCTCAGTAGGTGGTTGCGGATCCGTTTAGAAGAATGTGGGCGAGAACCTTGCCTGGTATGCTGAGCAGTGTAATGCCGCGGTAGTTGCTACATACACGCATACATATATATATATATATATATATATATATATATATATATATATATATATATGCGTGTATGTGTGTGCATTATATATCTATATCTATCTGTCTATTTATATGTCTATCTATTCATCTATCTATCTTTCTACATATATATATGTATATATAAATATATGTATATATATATAGATAATACATACATACAACATACACATCTATTTATTTATCTATCTATATATCTATATCTTTCTATATGTATGTATATATATATGTATATATATATATATAAATACATATACAAATTTATTTGTATTTGTGTATATATATATAAGAGTAAGAGTGAGAGAGAGGGGGAGATGGGGGGAGCGAGAGAGAGGAGAGAGAGAGAGAGAGAGAGAGAAAGAGAGAGAGAGGTGGAGTGATGGAGAGAGAGAAGGAGAGAGAGAGAGAGAGAGAGAAGGAGAGAGAGAGAGAGAGAAGGAGAGAGAGAGAGAGAGAGAGGTGGAGTGATGGAGTGAGGAAAAGAGAGGGGAGACAGAGTGAGAGAGAGAGACTGAGACAGAGTGAGACAGAGTGACAGAGAGAGAGAAGGAGAGAGAGAGACTGACAGAGAGAGAAAGAGAGAGAGAGAAAGAGAGAGAGAGAGAGAGAGGACAAATCTACAAATCTACTACAAATCTACGAAAATCGAAATATTTGAATTAAATTTCATCCTCCCGCAAAATTTACTAAAAGCTAGACAGCGTGTCGCCAATGAATTATTAATTGTTGATAAAATGCTTTCTTATTGTCATTATTATTAATTTTAATATTATTGTTGTCGTTATTATTTTTATCATTATTATTATAATTATTATTATCATTATTATTATTATTGTTATTATTAATCACCATTTTTTACATCCTCGCGGTAAATACAGCATCGCGCTTAGTCGAGGGGAGAGGGGAGGAGGAGCAGATTTAGGAGAAGGGTGAGGCCTCGCCAGCAAGATATGGCATGTTTGATAGGGAGAACAGACCGTGAGCTAGTGGAACGAGTGGGTGTGAAGAACGATGTGCTATGAAGATCAACAATCAACAACCGGGGCGAGCATTTCTAAAACTTTCTAGCTATCTAGAACATGGGGGTTTACCTTGGTCAAATGATTGAAGGGGTGCGATTTCCATGGTAGATATTCATTAATTATGCAGTTATTCACGAAAGGAGACGAGAAAAGTACTTCCACGGTGTCGCTCTATTGATCGCCTCTTCCTCACTTCGCACGTCCATTAATGGTTTTAGTATGTCGGTGAAGTCATTATCTCGTGACAAGCAGGGGTATTCCCTGATACCTGTCTGTGGTCGTCCGTTATCTGGATATTGTCTGGAGCATTGTCAGAGTTTAGGAAGGCATCTTTAGATAAATAAGACTTTTTGTTAAAGATGATAACAATGCTATAACATTTTAACACTTACCATATATTTCCCAAGTCTGAAAAAACTGCTCAGTTCATATACATTTACTTCAATAATCACCCTTGTATTTGAAAAAAGGGCATTTTGCTTTCTCTATGTTATGAAAAGAAGCTTTTTCCACCCTTATTATGAGGTAATGCGAATATTTTTTCTCCTAAACGAATGCTTTTTTAATTGAGGGGGCGGGTGTGGAGGGGAGGAGGGGTGGTGAGGGAGGTGGGTCATCAGTGACACCTGGCATTGGGTTGGATTATGATGTCTCATTCATTGGGAGGGGTGATCACTCGCACTTCAGTGCGGGCTGTATTATCTCCTTAAGTAGGACTTGTGATTTGTTTTTTTTGCTTCTTTTCTTACTATTATTGCTTTGGGTATGGAGGAATGTGGGGCAGGGGCGGTAGGAAGGGAAGGAGGGTTAGTTTGGAGAGGAGGAGGGGAGGGTGAGAGGAACCCTTTAGGTGTGTGTATTAGAAATCACACGAGTTCTTCTTCCACATCGCCTACACCATATACGGGATTGATGCAAAATATGGTTGAGGAGGAAAGTCTATCGCAGATGATAGATGTATCATTTTGGTATTCACCTTAGCAATATTTGTGTGTGTGTGTGTGTGTGTGTGTGTGTGTGTGTGTCTGTGTCTGTCTGTGTGTGTGTGTGTGTGTGTGTGTGTGTGTGATGGAAATAGAAAAATAAAAGTATATATTGTACAACGAGTTTTATAATCCTTTTCAGTTAATTGTATTCTTATCCCGGTCACGACGAGGGACAGAACGGTAATTATTGGTCATTAGCAGAGCTGTTTGTGTGACCGACCTGATGTGTGTGGTGTGTGTTGTGTGTGTGGTGTGTGGTGTGTGTAGTGTGTGTGTGTGTGATGGAATAGAAAAATAAAAGTATATATTGTACAACGAGTTTTATAATCCTTTTCAGTTAATTGTATTCTTATCCCGGTCACGACGCGGGACAGAATGGTAATTATTGGTCATTAGCAGAGCTGTTGTGTGACCGACCTGGTGGGGGGTGGGGGGACGGGGGAGGGTGTTAGGGTTATTATTATGACAGTTTCATTCATTAGGAGGGGTGGTCACTCGTCTGTAACGGGTCAATTCTCGATCCGGGTAAAAGTTCAAACACGATGAATATTGGGGGGGAGGAGGGGGGGTGAGAGGGAGGGGGTCACATGACACCTGGCATTGGGTGGATTTGATTGTTCTTTTTAGGAGGGGTGGTCCCCGTCGTAACAGGGAAATTTCTCGATCCGGGTAAAAGTTCAACACGTAAATCTTAGGGGGGGTTTGTCACTTTTTGAAAACAGGGTCAATTTCTCGATCCGGGTACAAGTTCAACACGATGAATCATTAGGGGGGTGGTCACTCGTCTGAACGGCCCAATTCTCGATCCGGGGTGGGGGGGAGGAGGGCATCGTGGACCCCGGGCAGGGGTTTTGGATTATATTTGCCCCCATTCATTAGGGGGGGATACTCGTGGGGGGTAACTGGGTTTTAATTACGATAAGGTAAAGTTTAAACAGATGAAAAATGGGGGGGGGGGGGGTTTAGGGGAAGAGGGTTTGGGGGGGGGGTTTTGGGGGGGGGGAGGGTGGGGGGAGGGATATCGGGACCCATATGGTTTCGAGAAAGGGGAGGGGAGTCCTCCAGGGTTGTGCAAAAGATTTTTGGTACGGTCATTGATATGATTCGGGTTTTTTACGGTCATTGATTGCTTTTAATCACTTTCCGCGGTCTTTAACCGGTTGTGTGGTAAGGTGAGGCGTTCTGTCCCAGTCGCCGTATGGAGAGGAGGGGAGGGAAGATATCATTAGACGGTTAATGATTTCCAGTTCCGACATTGTTTTAGATAACCCACTTTAATATCCCCTCTTTCCATGATGCCCCCAGGGGGGGGAAAACGACCTTAAGGTATTGGTTGGGGGTGCAAAAAATCTTTTAACTATGATAAGATTCCGGTTTTTACGGCCCATTGATTACGTTAATCACTTGCGGTTACGGCATTGGTTACGAAAATATGCGGTTTGGTTTCTCATCCCCTATTTCCCTGTTTCCCCCCCCATGTACGTACGTGAGGGAGCATTTTTGTCCCCAAAGCCCCATCTATATTATTATTTTTTTTTTTTATCAATTATTTATTAATCATTGTTTTTTATTATTATTATTACATTTTTATTTTTATTTATATTATTGTTATTATTTTTATTAAATTAATTATCGCATTATTAAAATTTTTTTTCATTCTCCCATTTTTTTTGTTAATTATTTTTTAAATTTTTTTATTACTATTATCATTACATTGTTATTATTTTTACTTTTTACGTTATTATTTTGGTTATTAAAAATTTTTTCATTAAAATTAAACAATTACTAATATCTTTTTATTATAATTTTTTATTTTTTTTTTAAATTTTATTTTTTTATTAATCTTATTTTTTTTTTCATTATTATTTTCATACTTTTTGTTTTTTATTATTATTGTTGTTGTTGTTTTTTATTTCATTAATATTATTATTTTTAACCATTTTAAAATTTTTTTTATCATTCCATTTTTTCTTTTTATTATTTTTGTTATTTTTTTTTACTATTATCATTATTTTTGTTTATTTTTTACATTATCGTTTTTTTATTATTTTGTGTTATTAGAATTATCTTACAATTATAACAATTACAAAATTCATTATTTAATTACAATATCATTATCAGGGGTTTTTTTGTTGTTTTTATCACTGTTTTATTTTTTTACTACATTTTTTTACTATCATTTAAATTTTCATATATTATCACATTATTTTATTGCCATCACATTTTTAATTTTAAATTTTATATTAGCAAAATTTGTTTTTGTAACATTATTACCATTATCATTATTGAATTATTATATTTTAACATTTTTTTACCCTCGCGCAAACAAAAGGCGCCTCTGCCTCGGCATTTCGTGATTTTTGGGCACGACCCCGTTGTTTTTTTTTGCTTTTAAATTTCTTTTTTAATTTAACGGAGGTTTCAGAATTATTTAGAGGAGTAGTATTTTTTTCGAATGATAAAAGACAAAATAGCGCAATCATTAAATGATGACATGCTCTTGGAAAGGGATACAGTGAAATGCGATGCTGGGGAAAGTGACCTTTTCATTAAAAGGGGCTGACTGGGGGCGCGTTTTACCAAAATTTTTTTTCCAGCACTTCTATTCGTTTTTTTTTTCTCTGTCCCCCGTTTTTAAAACGTATATCGTCTATAAAAACCCCTATTTTAAAACTTTTGTCTTTTCCACCCAAAAATACAACCACAGACGCCCTTTCACACAACAAATACAAAAAACCACAATACAAACAACAAACCACACAACACAACACCAAAACAAATATATATGTATATATAATTAATAATATATATAATATATAAAAATTAGAAAATAATATATAAATACTTTATTTTTTTAAATACTAGAAACACATGGCACACAAGGTCTAGGTATGTATTAAAAAATTTTTTATATTTTTTTATATTATTTTCATTAAAATTTTTACCACGCAAAAAAAAAATGGGCCCGCCTCTGACATTTCGTCGCTTGTTGACACGCCGTCGACTTCGTTTTTTTTGCTTTTTAAATTTTTTTTTGGGAATTTTTAATCGGATTTCAGAATCTATTGAGCAGCGAGTAAGGCTTTTTTTCTGGATGAAAAAGACAATAAAAGCGCAAATCATAACATGATACTGCTCTTTGGAAAAAAATTAAAATTCAGTGAAAAAAGCGATGCTGGAACGGACTTGGGCCGGTCTTCTTTTTGGTTGCGTCATATTACGTTATGATTTTTTCCTTTTATATTATACCCTATCATCCTCATCCTCATACCATCCTCCCCCCCTTTTTTTTTCCTTTATCATTATTTGTCCTAATTTCGCAACAAACACTAACTGCTATCACATACATTAAAAACATAATTTTCAGATTTCCAACCATCGTCCATCACCTCATCGCATCCATTTTTAATCACCTAGATTAGTTGAGCTGTCATTTTTCATCACCGTCCACCCCATAAAAACACCACATACACCAAAACCCCCAAATAACACACACACCACAAACAAAAACCACACACACACAAAAACACATATAATATATATATATAATATATATATTATTTAAAATAATATATATATATTTTTTTTGTAAAAGGGGGGGTAATATATAATATATAATTTTTAATATATATAATAATATTATTATAAATGTGTGTGTTTTTTTTGGGTGTGTGTGTGTGGGGTGTGATATATATATATAATATTTATATTATATATTTATATAATATATATATTATTAAATAATTTTTTTTTTTTTTGTTTCTTTATAATAATATATAAATTAATATAAATATAAATTAAATATTTTTCCCATATATAGAATTTTTTAAAATATATAACATAAAAACCCCAACAAGCAATAAATTTAAAATTATTTCAATTTTTAGTAATTTAAAAATATATAAATATTACACAAAATGCATATATTATATTATATATTAGATAATAATATAATTATTAAAAATATTATATAAATTTTTAATATTTATATAATATATATTTATATAAAATATATAATATTGATATTATAATTAAATTTATAATATATTTTTAAATTTTTAATTATAATATATATTAACATATATATTATATTAAATATATATTAAATTATATTATATATTTTAAAATTATATATTTCAATCTGGTGGGTGTGTGTGTGTGGGTTTTTTTTTTGTGTTTTTATATATTATATAAAAAATATAAAATATATTATATATATTATATATATAATATAAGATTTAAAAGTTATGTAAAGATATATTTTTAAATTATTATATTATTTTAATATATTTATTTTAGTATATATAAAATAAATTAAAAAATTATATATTATATTTTTTATAATATTATAAAATATATATAATAAAAATATATATAATTTTAATATATATATGTAATGTATGTATTTTTGTTTTTTATATTTATTATTTATTTTTTTTATAAAAAATTTATATATAATAAAAAATATATATTATATAAATTTTAAAAATAAATTAAATATATTTAAAAAATTTATTTTAATTGTTTATATGATTTTTTAAAATTAAAAAATTTATATATATTATTTAAAT
>NW_023656650.1:0-3299 GCF_015228065.2 Penaeus monodon | reverse complement strand
AAAAATTATAATTTTTATTTTCCCCAAATTTATTAATATACAATAATATATAAAAAAATAAAAAATTTTTAAAACTTATTTTTATTTTTTTTTATATTATTATTTTTTTTTTATTATTTTTTAAAATTTTATTATTATTTTTTTAAATTTTTTTTTTAAATTTTTTTAAAAAAAAAATTTTAATTAAAAAAAAAAAAAAAAAAAATTTTTATAATCTTATTTTTAAATTTTTATTTATATTTTTTTTATTAAATTTCTATTATTAATGCAAAAATAAACAAAATAATAATTCAAAAAACTTTTTAAAAAAAAAATAAATTTTAATAAATCTTTTATTTTTTATTATGTTATTTATATATTTTTTTTGATATTAAAATATTATATCCCAAAAAAGAATTTTAAAAATATTAAAAAAGAAAAAAAAAATAAAAAATTAAAAATATGTTATTGAAAAAAATAAAATATTTTTAAAAAATTGATTTTCATAAAAAGTATAATAAAAAATTTTGGTTTTTAATAAAAAAGGGAAAAAAAAAACCCAAAAAAACCAAAATTAAAATTATTTTTTTTAATATATAAAATGATTTTTTCCCCTTATTTTATTTTTAATTTTGGGAAATTTTATAAAAAACCTTTTTTTTAAAATTTCAAAAAATAAAAATGAAAAAAAAAAATTTTAAATTTAATTTTAAATAAATTATTATTTTTTTAATATTTTAATTATTTTTTATGTTTTTATTTTTTAAATTTTTTTTTATTATTTTTTTTAAAAAAAAATTTAAAAGAAAAAAATTAATATAAAAAATAAAAAATAAATAATTTAAAAAATTTTGTTATTATTTTTTTTAATTATCTTAAATTATTTTTTTGGGTATTAAGAAAAAAAATTTCAAAAGAATAATTACGAAAAACAATAATTAAAAAAAAATTTTAAATTTTTTTAAAATCGTTATTTTTTTTTTTTTTTTGGGTTTTATTTGGTTAAAAATATTTTCAAAAATTAAAATTTAAAACCCTTTAATGATTAAAAAAAAAAGCAATAATAATATATTCATAATTTTTAAAAGGTATAATAATATATAATATATATAATATATATAATATATATATATATATCATAAAAAATTTTATAATAACAAAATTTTTTTTTTTAAAAAAAAAAGGTAAAAAAAAAAAACCCCAAATAAAACCAAAATAAAAAATATAATTTTTTTATTAAAATATTTTTTTTTTTATATTTTCAATTTTATTTAAAAAATTAAAATTTAAAACCCAAATTTTATTTCAGACAATAATAGATAAATAATAAAAAAAGAAAAAACATTTAATTAAATTTTATTATTTTTAAATTATTATTTATTTTTTATTATTTTAAATTTTTTTTTTTATTTTCAAATTATTTTTATTTTAATTTTTAAAAGTAATAAAAAATTTTTAATAAGTGAAAAACCCCAAAAAAAGTAAGTTAATAAAATAATATAATGTATATAGTTATTAATAATTTTTGTTTAATTTATTTTCTCTTTAAAAAATCAAAATAAATAAACAAATTTTAGAAATAAAAAATTTTAAAAAAAAAAAAATTTAAAACCTTTTTGAAATTGTTAGTTTAATTTTTGTTTTTTTTTGAATTTTCAAAAAAAATTTTCCCAAAAATTTGGGCAAAAATAAGGATAAAATTAATAATAATAAAATTCCCAAAAATTGTTTTTTAAAAAAAAAAAAGGAAATATGAGATAAGAAAAAAAATGAAAATTTTAATATTTATATAATTTTAATATGAAATAAAAAATTTTGGCCATTTTAATAAAAAGGTAAAAAAAAAAATCCCAAATAAAAAAAATTAAAATATATTTTAAAAATAAAAAACGTTTTTTTTTTTTATATTTTCAATTTTTGGGGGTATATTTTAAAAAAACCATTTTATTAATAAAAAAATTATATAAAAAAAAATTTTTGATACATTTTATTATTTTATTTTATTTTTATTTATTATTTTTTATTTTATTTTTTATTATTTTATTTTATTATTTTTTTTATAAAAATAAAAAAATAAAAAATTAAAAATAAAAACCAAAAATAATTTTTTAAAATTTAATTTTGTTATATTCAATATTTTTTAGGGTAATTTTTGCAAAAATTTTTTTAAACGAAATAATAATAATCAAAAAATTAAAATAAATAAAATAATTTTATAAAAACAATTTTTTTAATTATTTTAAAAAAAAAATTTGGTTTTTTTAAGGGCAGAAATTAGTTTAATGAATAACAAAATACGATTTTTTGAATTTTGGAAAAAAAAATTTATTTTGGGGGATAAAAAATAGTTTAATTTTAAAAAAAAATTTGATAAATAAAAATTAAATTATAAAATAAAAAATTTTTTAAAATATTAATTAAAATTTTATTATAATAAAAAAAAAAAAAAATAAAATGAAAAACCCAAAAAATTACGAAAAAAAATTTTTAATAATAAAAATATTTTTCCATTCTTATTTTTTGGGCTTATTTAATAAAATTTAAAATTACCAAAATTTATTAATTTGCAAAAATGAAAAAATAGAAAAAAAAATTTTAAAACTTATTAAAAATTTATTTTTTAAATTTTTATTATTAAAAATTTTTTTAAATATTTTTTTTATTTTATTTTAAAATTTTTATTTTTTATTTATTTTTAATTATTTTTTTTTAAAAATTAGCCAAAAAAATTTTATAATTTAATAAAAAAAAAATTTAAAATAGTATAAATATAATATAATCTTAATATTGTTTTAAATAATATTTTTTGTTTATCATTTTTATTTTTTAGGGGAAAAATTTTGAAAAATTTTATCAAACAGAATATTGGCCTATTAATTAAAAAAAAGAAAAAAATAAAAAAACGTTTTTTTGGGGTTTTTTTTAGTATCTTTAGTTTTTTTTTATTTATTTGGGCAAATTTAAGTTATAATGAATAATTCAAAAATTTTAATATATTTTTGAATAATGATGATAAAGAAATAAGGAAATATAAAACAATAATATAAAATAATAATAATAATTTTTATCATAAAATAATAAAAATAAAAATTTTTTTAAATTATAAAAAATAAAAAAAAAACCCCAAATTAAAAAGGGGAAAATCAAAATAAGTCTTTTAAGATAAAAATACGTTTTTCCTTTTTTATTTTTTTAATTATTAAATAATGATATTTTTTAAGAATTTTAATCATACAATAATGATTAAATTAAAATTTTGGTTTTTTTAATTTTTCCCAAATAATTAAAATATAAAAAATTTAAAAATTTTTAATATTATT
>NW_023656647.1:0-3300 GCF_015228065.2 Penaeus monodon | reverse complement strand
AAATATATTTGATAATAATATTAATCTTATTTAATTAAAAAGTGAAAATATAAAGTGAAAAAGCGGAATTGCAAAAGCTTTTGAGATTGATCAATTTTGATTTTAGAGCAATTATTAGGTATATGATATATACCAAAATCTATATCATACATAATGGGTAAAAGTGATAAGAGAATTTGATAACTTTGATGATATATATTATCAATATTATTATTATATATTATTTATATTATATTATTTTATTATTATTATTATTTATTATTAATTATTATTTATTATTTATTAATAATCGTTTATTAATATTATTATTGTTATTATTATCATTATTATCCATTTTTTACTAGTAGTATAATTGCAAAAATAATTATTATAACATTTAATAATTACTGTAAACGATTATTAATTAAAATAATGATATAGATAATTATTATAATATCGTTATTATTGTTATTTTTATTATTAATTGTTGTTGTTATTAGTATAGTTGCAAAATTATATATTATAACTGCAATAATTGCAATAATAATGATAATAATTGCAATAATGATGATAATAATTGCAATAATGATGATAATAATTTGCAATAATGATGATAATGATGATTATGATGTTTGATAATGATAATATTGATGATAATCATGATAATAATGATGATAATAACAGGAATTGTCTCCATATATAAAAAAAAAAAGGTAAAAGAAAATAATTCCCAAAAGTCGAAAAAGCGGAAAAATTTCTAGCGAAATATAGCCTTTTAAGAGTTACTCCAAAATGAATTTTTTTTTTTTTTTTCGATTCTCTGATGATTTTGGCAATTATTAGGGTAATAATGATAATAATTACCAAAATCGTATTAATCATGACAATAATGAGGATAAAATGAGAATAAAGAGAATTTTGATAACATTTGATGATTATTACAATTATCAATATTATCATTAATTATTTACTATTTTTATTATTATTATTATTATTATTATTTTTATTATATATTATTAAATATCATTATTCATTATTATTAATATTTTAAATTTATTCGTTATTAATTTTATTATTGTTATTATTATCATTATTATCATTTTTACTAGTAGTATAATTGCAAAAATAATTATTATAACAGTAATAATTACTGTAATACCGATATAATTAAAATAATGATATAGATAATTATTATAATATCGTATTATTGTTATTATTATTGTTATTTCTATTATTATTGTTGTTGTTATTATTTAATAGTTGCAAAATTATATATTTATAACTGCAATAATTGCAATAATAATTATAATTAATTGCAATAATTATGATAATAATTGCAATAATGATGATAATAATTGCAATAATGATGATAATGATGATGATAATGATGATATGTGATGAAAATGATAAATTTGATGATAATCATGATAATATGATGATAATAACAGGAATTCCTCCATATATAATAAAAAAAGGAAAGAAAATAATTCCCAAAAAGTCGAAAAAGCGGCAAAAGTCGAAAAAGCGGCAAAATCTAGCGAAATATACCCTTTTTGAGAGTATACTCCAAAATGACTTTTTTTTCGATTTCTCTGATGATTTGGCAATTATTAGGGTATAATGATAATAATTACCAAAATGTATTAATCATGACAATAATGAGGATAAAAGTGAGATAAAGAGAATTTGATAACATTTGATGATTATTAATATATCAATATTATCATTATTATTATTATTATTACATTATTTATATTAATTATTATTATTATATTTTTTTTGATTATTATTTTTTAAATTATTTTTATATTATTATTATAGATATTAATTATTATTATTATAATATCGTTATTATAATATTAATTGTTATTATTATCATTATTATCATTTTTACTAGTAGTATAATTGAAAAAATAATTTAAAACAGTAATAATTACTGTAATAACGATATTAATTAAAATAATGATAAAATAATTTTTAAAATATCGTTTTTAAATATTATTATTGTTATTTATTATTATTTTTTATATATAGTTGCAAAAATAATAATTAACGAAAATCGAATAAGAAAATTAATTAAAAAAATTTTAAAATGAATAATATTATAATGTATATATAATAAGTGTGTAATGTATATTTGAATTTTTTATAAGGGAAATAATGAATTAAGTTTAAAAACCCAAATGATTTTAAAAAAGAAATAATGAAAAAAGTGAAAAAGATGAAAAAAAAAAAAAGGAAAATATTAGAAATAAATTTAAAATTACTCCATATAATTTTGTTTTTTATATTTTAAATTTGGAAAAAGATAATAATTACCAAAATTATTTTAATATCAAAATGAGTTTAATAAGAAAATTTTGAAAATTTGTAAAATTTTAAATTCATAATTTATAATTTTTAATATAATTTAAATTAAAAATTATTTTTTTATTATTATTATTATTAATTTTTATATTATATATTATATTATTATTATATTATTATTATTATTTATAATTCTTATTTATATTATATTTATTATTATATTATTATTATTTTTTATTTTATATTTATAATTGAAAATTAATATTATACAGTTAATAATTATGTAATTCAAAATTAATAATAACGTATAAATTTTTTAAATTAACGTATTATTATATTATTAATTATATTATTTGTTTTATTGTATATTCAAAATTATTTTTTATATTGATTTTGATTATAATGATAATAATTGATAATATATAAATTGCAATATATGATAATAATTGCAATAATGATGATAATAATTGCAAATAATGATGATAATGATGAAAATGATGATGATAATGATAATATTGATGATAATCATATAATAATGTGATAATAAACAGGAATTGTCCCATATATAATAAAAAAAAGGTAAAAGAAAATAATTTCCCCCAAAAGTCAAAAAAAAAAAAGCGGCAAAATCTAGCGAAATATAGCCTTTTGAGAGTATACTCCAAAAGACGTTTTTTCGATTTCTCTATGTTTTTTGGCAATTATTAGGGTAATAATGATAAATAATTACCAAAATCGTATTAATCATGACAATAATGAGGATAAAAGTGAGAATAAAGAGAATTTTGAAAACATTTGATGATTATTAATTTTTATCAATATTATCATTATTATTATTATTATTCTATTATTATTATTATTATTTTTATTATTATTATTTTTTATATTATTATTTTTTTATTATTAGTTATTATTATTATTATTTTATATTATTATTATTATTATTATTTTTTTATTATTATTTATTATCTATAATATATTATTATTTTTTTATTATTATAATTCTTTAAAAAT
>NW_023656644.1:0-3305 GCF_015228065.2 Penaeus monodon | reverse complement strand
AGGGAAAAGAAAGAGAAATTTTCCGAACAGGGTTTTTTTCATGGGAGCAAAAAAAACCAATGGGAAAATTAAAAACCTGAAGCTTAAAAAGATTTTTTGAAGATTTTTGGGGTTTTATTTTGGGGGTTGATTTCAAAGGGTTTTTAAACTTTGATTTTTAAAAAATGGAAATTTTTTCGTTTTGAAATGGGAAGATTGAATTTTTTAGATAGATATTATGGTGTATATGCTGGAACGAAAATTCTTCTAGTTGAAAAAAAAAAAGACCCTCCAAAAACTTTGCTGAGTTTTAGAAGATTTTCCCCTTTTTTTATCTAAAAAACTTTCCTCCGCCAGGAGGTTCGAGGGGCCCAACCCCACAAAGAAAAAAATCGAGAAAAAAAGAGGAAAAAGGAGAGAGAAAGGGGAAAGTGAGAAGACAGAGAAAAAAAGAGCGAGAGGAGGAGAGAGAGGTGGGAGAAGAGAGAGGGGGGAGAGAGAGGAGGAGAGAGAGGAGAGAGAGGAAGAGAGAGAAGAGAGAGAAGAGAAGAGGGGAGAGAGATACAAACTGCAGACTGACAGACAGACAACGGGGAGACGAGAGAATCAGAAGATAGACGAGCGAGACAAAAAGACAGAGAGCAGAACAAACCACGACTAGATAAAGATCAATGAAAGATGGAGGATGAAGCGGAGCGTAGGGGGAGCTGGGGACCCAACTCCCCTTAGAGCGACGACCTCCGGGACGCCCGAACCCCGACTCCCCTCCGCGTGCCCCACCCCCGTCCCGACCGGTTTCGAATGCCCAATGTTTCCCAAATTTCCCTGTGTGGCCGAGCCTTATCCTGTGCCGTTAAAATTTGCTTAAGGAATAACAATTCCCGGGCTGCTATGGCTAGTTTTGGCAGAGCGTCCGTGGCAAAAGCGGCGCCATTGTGCGAAAAAGAAAGGTTCACATGATCCGTCCCCCCCTTCCCCAATCCCCTTTACAAGCCTTCCCCGGCTGTCCGGGCTGCCCATGCGGCCGGCGGCGCTTACAGCACAACGCTCTTGACCAGGCGCGAGGGGGACAGACTCACGTGGGGCCGGGAATTTGCAAAGCGGAGTGTCAAGGTTCCTATTTCAAAATTTGGCTGGGGGCTGTTATGGCAGCCCCCCTACTCAAAAAAGGGATATATTCCAAAATCACTTTTTTATAATTCATTTTCACACCCCAAGTTTTGTTTTTGCCTTTTTCTTTTTAAACCCTTTTGAAGATTTAGGCTTTTTAAATTGCATATAATTTTATGTGGTGTGTGTGTGGGTGGTGTGTGGTGGTGTGTGTGTGTGTGTTGTGTGGTGTGTGGTGTGTGGTTGGGTGTGTGTGGGTGTGTTGTGTTCGACTTAAAAATTAAATTTTCTTCACCCTTTGGGAAATTCTTAAACCACTTTTTTCGGTATATTACGTTTACGTACACCCTACAAATTCATGAAACGAGGGGAAAAAAAAAAATTTTTGCCCTGTTGCATTTTAAATTTCACTGGGTTTTCGCCATGGGTAACTAGGGGATTCAGGAAAAGTCCAAAGGGAAGATGAAATTCAAAAATCAGTGGCAAATATGAAGAAAAAAGAACCAAAGGGCTTCACACCCCCCTTGGACGATAAAAGTACACGAATTTTAATAAAAGTAAATGCCTTTCTTCAAACTTCAGGCAAAAAAAAAATTTGTTTTATTACATTACATTTGTGTATTAATAAAATGTAGCTGTAGAATGAGGAATAAATTATATTTTACCAGCTCGTAAACTCATTTTCGCTAAGGGATTATTTTCATGTTATTACAAAACGTAATGTGTTATAATATAAAAATATATATAATATTAAATATATATATATATATATATATATATATATAAAATTTATATTATATATATAAAATATATTATTAAATAATAAAATAAATATATATAATAATATATAATTATTATTAAAATATATTTTAATTTTTTATAATTTTATAACTATTATATATATTATTTAAAATATATATATATAATATATATATATATATATAATATATTAATAATATATTAATATAACATCTTACTGTTATTGTAATGACAATGATGACAATGATATATATATATATATATATATAAATATGTATATATTTATATATATATATATAAATATATATTTTATATATATATAATATATATAAAATATATATATAATATATATTATTTTAAAATATATAAAGATAATTATATATTATATATATATATAATATAAAAAAAAAAAAAAAAAAAAAATTTTTTAAAAAAATTTTTTTTTATTATAAATAATATATATATAAAATAGATATATAAAATTATATATTAAATATTTTATAATATTTATTATTATATATTATTATATTATTATATTATATATATATATATATATTATTTTATAAAAATATATATATATATATATATATATATAGAATATAATATATATATATATATATATCGAACCAAGCGTCACGACGGCAATCTGATTTTCGAGGGTTCGTCCCCGGGGCCGGCCGTTTTTCCCCTTTGGGGCCAAGGAATTTCCCACCTCGTTTCCCGGCCTAGCCGGGGGGGGGCAATCCACCCCAAAGTCAAGTCTTTTCCCAAAAACCGGGGTAAATAGAGAATGGTGACTCGAAAAAAACCCAGGCGGAAGGCAACGGAAAAAACCACCGCTCAAAATTTGCAAGAAAATTGGAAATCCATGATCGCCAACGCCTTGTAGGACAGGGCACTTGAAAAAAATAATAATAAAAAATAAAAAATTTAAAAAAATAAATTACCTATAAAAATTATATTAAAAAATATATAATATATATATAAAATGGGATAAAATGATATATATAATAAAATAAAATTATTATAATATAAAATTTAATATATTTTATATATAATATATAATATTATATAATATATTTTATAAAATAATATAATATATATGTATGTAGTATGTAAATTTCCCCCACGACACCGCGTTTTACTTTTAAACCCTGGATCGGGCTCGAGCGAGCAATGAGAGCGCAGGCATTTTTACGTTGCCGCAAAAGGGGAATTTAATTTACATTTCATATTTTATATAGGGATATATATATATATATATAATATTTATATAATATATTATATAATATATAAAAATATATAAAATATAATATATATATATATATATATAGATATATAAATATATATATATATATAAATATATACAAAATTAATATAAATATATATAAAATATATTGATAATATAATTTTATAATTATATAATTTCAAAATATTACAAAAATTTATGTGTGTGG
>NW_023656641.1:0-3307 GCF_015228065.2 Penaeus monodon | reverse complement strand
AAATACGATAAATATAATATATATATATATATATATATTATAAATAATAATAATTATAATATATATGTGTATGTGTTTGGATAACAACACACACCACACACACAAACACACGCCCCCACACACGGCACACACACGCACGCACAACGCAAACACACACGGCAAAACACCCCAGGGCCCCACACACCCCCCACAAAACCGCAACGCACACACACACACGCACGCACAAAACCCCACACACACCACGCACACACACCACCGCGCCAACACCACGAACACAAAAGCAGAAAGAAAAAGAAAAAAAACAAACCAAAAATTTATATATATTTTTTTAAAATAGGAAAAGAATTTTAAAGAATAAAATATGGGTAGAAAAAAAAAATAATTAAATAAAAAGGAAAATAAAAGAAAAAAAAAATTTTTAAAAAATTTAATATAATATAAATATAAAAAATAAAAAATTTTAAAATAAAATATTAAAACAAATAAATATAAAACCAAATAATAATTTTTATAATATAAAGAATTATTAATATATATTATTATATATAATATATTAATTATATATAAAAAAAATATATATATAAAAATAAAATAAAAATTAACTAATAAAATAAATATATTATAATATATATAAAAATTTTATATATATATATAAATAATATAATATATATACTATATTAATATAAATAATATAAAATATTATATTATATATAATATATATATATATTTATATATAATTATATATATATTATATAATAAATATAGTATTTAAAATTTTATATTTTAATATATATAATAATATATAGATAATTAATTATTTTATATATTTTAATACATTAATATTAAAATATATATAATACATTATATAATACATTTTTTAAAATTATAAATTATATAACATATATATAACACATATAATAATATATTATATATATATATATACATATATAAATTATACTATAAAATATATATTCAATTATACATAATTATACAATATAAAAACATTTATATATATATATATATATATATATATATATATATATATATATATATATATACAGACACACATATCAACATGTAAGAATGTTTTACCATTCATACAGATCATATATATGTATATATATACGGGTTGTACATGTGTGTGATGTACATTGTGTGTGTGTGTGGGGTTACATAAGGTGTGTGTGTGTGTGTGTGGGTGTAGGGGTGTGTGGTTGTGGGTGTGTGTTGGTGTGGTGTGTGTGTGTGTGTGTGCGTGTGTGCGTGGTTTTGTGTGTGTGACGTACGTGTGTGTGTGGGGGGTGTACGAGTGTGTTGTGTGGTGTTGTGTGGGGCGCGGTGTGTAGGTGTCTGTGTACTAGTGTGTGTGTGTTTTGGGGTGTGTGGTGTAGGTGGGTGCATGTGTGTGTGTGTGTGGTGTGTGGTACAGTGTGTGGTGTGTGTGTGTGTGTGTGCTGTGTGTGTGTGTTGTGTGTGTATGTGTTGTGTACATGTGGTGGTGTGTGTGGTGGTACATGTGTGTGTGTGTGTGACATGTGTGGTGTGTGTGTGTGTGTGTGTGTGTGTGTGTTGTGTGTGTGTGTGGGTGTGTTGTGTGTGTGAAACACATGTGTTGTTGTGTGTGTTGTGTGTTTTTGGTATGTGAAATTATCTATTTATCTATAAGTGTGTGTGATATCTAATATGTGTTTAAATATGAATGTAATGTATATTTTATATATTATATTTTATTTTATATATAAAATTGTATTTTAATATTGTATTTTAATATATTATTTTTGATTTTAAGAGTTTATATATATATATATATATAATATAATAATATAATATGATGTAATATAAGTATGTATAAATAGTAATTATATATATATATATATGTTTATTAAAATATGTATGTATGTATATAATATAGTATGTTATTATATGTATGATTATATATAGTTTATAATGTATGTAATTGTATTTATATGTTGTATGTTGTATGTAGTATGTAGTAGTTGTATGTTATATATATATATGATATATAATATTATATATATATATTGTATACATATATTAATGTTACATTATTATTGATACATATAAATATATACATTTTTTAATACTATTAATATATACATACATACATACATACATACAACATAATACATACATACAAAATTACATAAATTAACATAATAATACATACATTTTTTAAAATAAATCCATATATAATAATAAATATATATATATACATACATAATTATTTTAAAACAACATAATATTATAATAATACATATATATATACATAATATATATTACATTTATATATATATAATATATATAATATTATATTATACATAAAATATACATTTTTTAAACACTATATAGATTACACACACCCTATAGATAAATAGATGATATACACATAAAACACAACCACATCACACACACACACACATGTGTAACAACACCACACACACACACACACAAACACACCACAGCAACCCAACACACACACCCACACATGTACACACACACAACCACACTGTACACCAACACACAACACACACACATGTACACACACAATCCCACACACACACACAAACCCCACACGTGTACACAGACACACATACAACACGCGCACACACACACACACAAACACACAGACGTACCCAAAACCACAAAAACACGTACGTACCCACACACCAACACACACAACCACACACACACAACATACAACACACCCGTACGTACACACACAAAACGTACGTACACACACAATGTAAACACACATACAGTACCACACACACACACACACACCACACCCACACCCACAACCACAACACACACACACACACACCCCACACAACACAACCACACACACTTATGTACCACACACACCAACCACATGTACTAAACAAAAATGTACACACACGTAAATATAAAAATATGATCTGTAGAATGGTAAAACATTCTTCATTTTGAAGTGTGTTGTATATAATAAAATATATTATTATATAATAAATAATATATATATTTTATATATGTATATTATAGTATATAATATGTATAAATGTATATATAAAATTTATATAGTATAATTATTATATATGTATATATATGTTAAAATTGTAAATGTAAATGTATGTTATGTATATATATGTATATTTTGAAAATTTAAAATTATTTTAATTAATATGATATATATATATATAATTTTATAAATATATATATATATAAATAATAATAATAATATGTGTGTATTATATTTTAATATATATATATTATATAATATATGTGTAAAAAAATATATTAAAAATATATA
>NW_023656640.1:0-28703 GCF_015228065.2 Penaeus monodon | reverse complement strand
TTATATTAATTTCATTAATATTTATTATTATTATAAATTATTGATTATTATTTTTTCATGTATTAATTAATCCATTATCATTATTTTCATTAATCATTCATTCCTCATTCTTCTCTGTGGGAAAAATTTTATTTATCATCATACCACCCAACCTTAGCATATACACATATCAATAAAACAAAAAAAGTTAAGTTTTTTTTTTTTTGCCGCCCTGGTTTTATCCGCTCAGGCGGGTGGCAAAATCATGATTACTGTGAACTACTGTAAAATTTGTACATGATAAAAAAATAGAAATAAGAAATCATTACATTATGCAAAAAAAAAAATATTACTTTGATATGGTTTTTGGCCCACTGTGTTTACGTAAACCGGTTTTTTGGTTTACGGTAGTTTATTACATAGTAAATTTTTAGGGATATAGTACGAGTTATATTCTTCCAAAAACGTAATCATATGAAATGGAAAATATTCACATAGTTTCTTTTAACCTTCATGTTAGGTGGTTGTGAAAAGGGCTGTATCACATAAAAACTTTCCGAGATATAGTGCTCAAAGCCGCTCGCTTGTTTTTTTCTTTCGTTTACCCAAAAGCCTACATCTAGATTCATCTGGCACTTCTTTGCACCGTGCAGTTGGCCAAATACATTTCTGTAACTTAAACAAAAAGTATTTTCTGGCCATAAAACCACGTCACTTTGTCTGGTTTTGGACTTTCGGTACCACCAAAAAAAGGAAGACTTGCTATCTCTATAGATTCGTAGTTGCCTTATGGTTACAGCTTTCGGGGCCTTTGGGTGTGGTAATTAGTTCTACTAGTTTTTCCTTACGGAGAGAAACTTTTTCAATATATGTTGCAAACCCTAGCAAAGGAGGGCAATCCCAAGATTTATGTTTGAATTGAACATAGATTCTTTGGGATGGGGCCCTTATCCTTTGCTTGCGCAGGACTTCTTTTCGCCAAGTTTTTCTCTACGTGGGGTCGTGCTTGCGTATACCAAAAACATGAGATAGTATCCAATACAAATTGAAAATGTTGGAAATTGCGCTCTGTTGCATAAAGTTTACGTTACGCTTAATGCAACTCACAAAATTTCCCTCATCGCCACCCTGCTTTTGAAAGGGGGAATTTAGTGTCCGAAGAGCACTTTGAGAGTCGCAAAAAAAAAAACTTTCTCCAGAGCCCCGAGGGGAAATTAAGGAATTCCATTGGCGAGGAGTTGTATACCTGCCAACTCCGTTTTTGGTGTAAGTGCTGCCCCAATTGTTTACTCTCATATTAACTTGGATGGATGTAGGGAAAGCCATTTTTGTTTTATACAGCGGAAGGCACAAACCAGATTTGTAATTCGGGGGGGACTGTACGGATCCGCCCACTCATATTACCATCATCGCCCATATTTCTATTTTTGTTTTCCTTTTACCGTTTGATAACGCCCATTGTTTTAAAACCACGTAGTTATGTTACACTGATTTTTTTTTTTTTTTTTTTTTTTTTTTTTTCGGTAGACATGAAAGGGTGAAAAACGATCAAGTTTGAATTCTTCCATGGTGGAAGTGGATTCGACCTTTTGAATATTTTTAACTAATTGGGAAAAAAACACTGAGGTTTTTGTAATTTTCAATAGCTAGAGATTTTTGTGTATCAGAGGGCGCGCGTTGTGTGGTGATTAGTCAACGTTCTTACTTGAAGGGATTTTTATTTTTTGCAGTTGTTTTTTTGGAAATCTGAAGAAGATTACGAGGGTTTTCCCTCAGAGCTTTGACTCCAAAATATGGTGGAAATAAAATATCATTCTATCAGAAAATGGATGGTAAGTTTTAATTTCAGATCTCATGTTCACTATCCTTTGCTGTTCTTCGGGGCCGGCGAGGATAACCTCCATAGCTTCATTTTTGCAACTAACCTCCAAGCTATTTTATTTTGATTCCTTATACTACAAACTACTGCCAGTGGCATGGTAGTCGAAAACAAACTGACCTTATAAAAAAGCCAAAGTTAAAAAAACAATCTAACGAGCTTAAAACATTTGACGCCCATGTTCTCAAACCCGACAAAGAAAACTTTTTCAAACGGTTTCAATTCCTTTCCCAGGAGTCTCTTCTTTAGAGAAAAGGACCAGGTCTGCATCATTTACGTTCACCCCGAGGATATTTTATACTTATGGAACATATGTCGAGCTCCTACGCGAAAAAGTGGGTGGGGGTTATGATAATGGGATTGAGAAAGGCCCATTGTTTTCTCAAGTGGAGATGGACTAAACCCCACACTTCATGGAGCCTTTTGTTGTTGGAGTTTGTCGAGGAAATTATTTGCATCCTCTTCTTTTGGATGATGCTCTGGGAAAAAATATTGTCCATCAGTATAGCAATAATAGGGGGGACCACTTGCAAGATCTGTTCGAAAAGATTACATTCTAATCCCAGCTCAATATTCTTACCCCTGATGCCAAAAGCTTACCCAATTGTTCTAGGGATAAAACTTCTCTGTTTGCAATGTCAAAAAGCTGGACTTAAAAGCTTAACTTTAAGTTTTAAAGAAAAAAAATTAGTGTGCTTCCCTGGGATTAGAAGTTTGAAAAAAAAGTATTCTGCAAAGGCAATGTTTGTGTTGCTAACGTCCCGGATAAGAAAAATCCGTACAGTGTGGGAGATAAATTTTACCTTGTAAACCTGTACCTGAGTCGTGTTCAAAAGTATCCTTTCTAGAAACTTTTGTATACAACATAAGGTTAGTTGAAATTGGTCGGTATTTTTATTTGGTGTTTGATTTTTCGGTTATGGGGGATGATTAGACTGCGCGTCCCAGAGGCCAGGCAGAATTAACCTTTGTGACAACAAACTTTAAAACCTGTATAGGTGCAAAAAAGGGAATTTAAAAGGTTACCTGGAGCTCACCTGGGAGCGGGAACGCTTTTCCTTTTGATCAGTGCATTGTTTCAGTTTCCACTCAGTGATCTCAGTAAAGGTCTAAAGGGGGTCGGTATCAGAACAATCCAATCTCAATGGCAAAATTTACGTGCAATTTTAGATTGGACTAAGGTGGATTCCTGAATAAATTTTTTTTGGAAGTGAGCTCAATTTTGGATACTCCAAGGCCCATTGACTAAGGGAAGCGTAATCTGCTTGTTTTGTGGCCAAGAGGAGGACTATGGAAATGCGGGGTGTTATTAGTTGGTTTTGCCTGAGAGTCGATTATTTTTTTTTCCAGGGACATTAAGTTGTTTATTGTTTAATGTTTTTTGTAGGGTTCATTTTCTGAGATGAGTTTTTAAAATTTTTTCCCGTAGGTTTTTTTGTTTAGGCCTTAAGAAAAACTGAATAAGGTTGGTCACGGATATTGTCCTGCTTGCAGGATATCAAAAAAAGCTCCTGGAACTCGCTTTTGTTCCCTTAAATTTTGTTTGGGTCCACCCACCCCACTTAAGGGTGGTTTTGGAGAGTTGTGTTTCTTGAAGGTTTTTCTTTTAGTGACAGAAACCCAGGTGTTGCAGTAATCAGTGACGGGGAACCTTTTCGTCATGTCCATGGGAGAATTTATCAACGCTCGTTACTGTGTAATCGTTATTAAACCAGTCCATAAAATACGTGAAATTTAAAGTGGTGCCTCAAAAGGTATGGAGGAATAGAAAAATTTAAGCCTATTTTGTTTTTTTGCAGGGGACTGAGTTATATCAAACACAAAGCGTATTCTCGTTTAACTATTGCAAAAATTGGTCACTGATTAGCCCTGTTTGCAAAAGCGGGCTTCTGGACGTTTCCATGCGCAAGATCCCTTCCTATTACATAAATCTAGTTTTGCTCCCCCGCCACGTAAATTTTGCCTGTCTGTATCATATATACTTTTTCATTAGATCTGTTTGTTCACACCAAAATCTCTTCGCCATTTTTCATTTGCATTGGGACTCTCTCCCAATGTATAAATGTCTAGCATTAAAAAATCTATTGCATTATTGTGGCCGTGATTCTGAAAGTGGGCAGTTGAAATCAGTCTGAAAACGTTCTACACCTTGCGTATACATTGTTAACACATACATAAAATGCTGATAATTTCACATTATTGTCATTCAGACTTCTGCACCAAACTTATGGCGGTATGGTGTTCCATTTGGACCCAACAAAGTCAATAGGGCCTGTCATTCCTGTATTCGTATAGAAAGTGGTAACCCTCTAATTCTAGGGGCGGTGTTTTTTTTTTACTGGGCTGATGTGAAAAGGGGCTCTTGTAAAACAGAAAAAAAGGTCAAACATTATTGTTATTGAAATATAGTAAAAGCAAAGTCATTAATTTCTAGGTGGTGGACCACAAAAACCGTTATTTCCATGAGAGGAAAAAAAGTAATTGTTTTCTTGTCCCCCATCACCACCCTATGATTAGGGGCCGATTGGTCAAAATTTATTGTTTGATGAAAGCCCTTTAGTCTGGCATATTTCTTTTTACAAGCATTACCATTAATCTGCGTTTGCATCTTTGTTTATTTTACACCGAGGTTCTGCGCGCTGTCTTTCATTATTGGATTATTATTCGTTAAAATCCGTACCTGATATAATTTTCTTGGGTGAATTGTGTTCCCCCCCACAGGTTCGTTCCGTTTTTTATTTCCATTATCATTTTTTTTCAATTCAGCAAGGCTCTTGCCTGATTTGCTTTTTATTTTTCTCGGGCCATTTCCTGTTTTCTTTCTTCCCCAAATGGTTTTTTCTTTCTGTGGCACTGTTTCCTGGGATGGGGGAAAATCCCCCTTGGCAGTTGTGGGAATCCCTGTTGGGTTGGTGAAGGTCACACGGCACCGGGTAGGGTGTGGGCTGGGCTGGGCATCGCCACCCCGCAGTCGATGGGTACGGTCAGGGCCAGGGGGTTGGCCCACGTGGCGGTTTGGCGGGGGCAGTTTTACGGGTGGGACAGGGGGCCCGTTCACACCTTGGCATCTTGCAATCTAAACGGTCCTCTTCACGATGGTGGGTGTCTTTTTTTCGGGTTTGCGTTTTGTCCTTCTCGGTTGTTTTTGCAGGGGCAGTCCTTTGTCTGGGTGAGCTTTCTGCCACAGGACAGCACACGCTGTTTCTTTTTCTGCAAAATATTTTAGTTACGTGGGCCCGTAACCCTGGCACTTGCAGCAGACCCACAAAACCACGCGGTGAAAAAAAACCCGGCGTGCCGTTTCCCGGTGAGTTTTACATAGAGGCGGACCTGGCCGGCATGTTGGAAACAGCATCAGCACGCATCGATCCTTTAAAAAAAACACAAGAAGGGGAGCATTCTCTGCAACCTGGAAATCCCGCTGCAGTTCGCCCGTAATGGAGGATTGTTTCGTCCCTAATTCTTATTTCCGGGTGTTTATATTATTTGGATTCGAATTATTCGGGTAATGGAAGTTATAATGGACAACGGACGGAACAAAGTGGGGTGGTCATTGTGTTTGTGTATGTGCTTGTGTTGCGTGGGTTGTGTGTGGTGTGTTTTTTTTTTTTTCTTCTTTTTCTTTTTTTCTTCTTTTTTTCTTCTTTTTTTTTTTTTTTTTTTTTTTTTTTAGGGGAAAGTTGTATTATCTCGATTTTTTTTAACATTATTTTCTAAAACAGAAAAACATTGGTAAAAAAAAAAAGGAAAAAAAACTTTTCAATTGTTCTTTCCTTTTTATTTCTTTATTTTGCGTTTTTTTATTATTCAATTTAAACTTTGTTATCAATACGAATCCAACTTGGCATTTACTGTCCACGGAATTTATTCATTTACTCAAGATTACCCTTTTACGGTTCGCTCGTTCGTTTGTTAATTTGCTTTGCACTTTTTTAAATATTTCTTTAGGAAAACTTATTCTTCTTTATTTGCACCTCCAAAAGTAAATTTAGCAATCTCCATTGATTTCCCTTAGGACCACGTCGGATTAAAAAACAACCGCAGCCCCGGGGGCCGGGGACACTCCCAAATCATAAAGAAGTTATCACCATGAAACCACCACCATAACCATCACAAAAATGGCATCAAACCGCAGGCACCACCCAAGTCCACCACCACAATCACATCAGTACAAAAAAAAAAAAACCCACCACGGGTTCAATTCCAAAGGGGGACAAACATCCCACCATGGCATCACTAAAAAAGGGGGGCCATCATGATCCAATTGTCATTTCAGAATTAAAAAAAACCCCAAAAAAACTCTCAGTTCCGGGATTCCGGGCCGCTGCAACCTTACGCTGATTCCGTATTAATTATGATTCCGACGACTCATGTCCTAGTTTTTTAAGAACCGGGAAATTTCTTTTTTTTCAGATGGAGGATTGATGACGAATTCTTATTAAATTAGATTTTTTTTTTCATAATGGAGTATGCAGAGAGCAAAAAATTCGCATACGAAAGTTAAAAAAAACTTTTACACAACACCCCCAATTAGTATATTTTTTTGCACCACACACACGCATATATGTGTGGTTAAAAATATAATATTTTAATAATATATAATAATATAATATATAATAATAATATATAAAATTTATTAATTATATAATATTATTTATTAAATATATTTTAATTTATATAATAATATATTATAATTTATAAATTATAAATAATATAATTTTATTTTTTATATGTAATTTAATGATTATATAATTGCATATATGCAATAAAACATAAAATAAATATAATAATAAAATTAATTATATATATAAAATATATAATAATTATTTTATTTTGGTGGTTTTTGTGTTTTTTTTAATATATAATATAAAATATAATATTATAATTTTAATAATATTTTAAATAATTATAATAAAATTAGATTTTTTAATAATTTAAAATATTTGTTATTTATTGTTACAGGGTATATTTACCATTTTACACATAAAATGCATTGCGTTTACCACCACCCCCCAAACCACACCCACCACCCCCCACACAACCCCCACCACCCAACCCCAACCCACCACACACCCAACAACAACCCCCACCACCACACCACCAAACATTTTATATATATAATAATATATATAATATATATTTTATAATATTTTTATAATAAAATTTAAAATAATTATTTTAATAGTAATTTATTTTTTTTTTTTTATTTTTTTATTATAAATTTTATTTTTTTTTTTTTAAAAAGTGCCCGGGTCCTAACAAGGGGGGACTTTTGGCGATTCCATGGATTTCCATGGATTTTCTTGGGCCCAAATTTTTTTTTTAGAGCGGGGGGGGTTTTGTTTGCCCTTTTGCCTTTGGCCCGGGGGTTTTTTATTCGAGTTCACCCATCTTATTTACCCGGTTTGGGGGGCCCGGGGCCACTGACTTGGGGTGGCTTTGCCCCCCCAGCGGGCTAGGTGGGGCAAATCGGGGGCGAAAGTTCCTTGCCCAAGGGAAAAAAAAACGCGCCGGGGGCCGGTGACTCAAAAAACCCTTCGAAACTCAGATGGCTTCGCGGACAGTCTCGAGGGGGAACCTACGTTCTAAACACTCGGGTTTCCCGCGGCCCAGGAAGGGTAAATTTTTTTGGTCCTTTCCTCCTCCACTTTGGGAAATGGGATTTTTCTCCGGGGGAAAACGGGAGTTAAGGACCCTTTGGGGGGGACAAATGACGAGGGACAATCATCTACGTAAGGGGAAGCCAAAGTTGGAATGTCTGCCGGGAAATTATATTTCCTTGTATAATCGGCAGGGGGACATTTGTAGTTATCCCTTTTCCAGGGGGTTCTCCAAAAAAAAAACAGGGCGGGGGGCCAGGGGAATTTCTCCCTCAGGGAGGGGATCCCATGGCAAGGGGGACCACTAAACTTGGGGGTTTATTTTCCCCCAGCAAATTCGAAGTAGCCGGGGGACGTCCACGCATGAATTCACTAGGCAAAAAACGAAAGGATGTCTGGGGGCAACGGGAATTTTTCCGGCATTTTCCAGGGGAACTGGGTGACCCTCTGGGGGGACGGGCTCGGGACCGCTCCGTTCTGTGGGGTAATTAGTAAAAAAAAAGGGATTTTACATCAAAAATTTGGCAAGGTTTTTTTTTCACCGGAAAAAAACCTTGAAGTCGTTGATGGGGGTCCCCGGAAAATTCTTTCAAGTGGGGAATTCACTGATGGAACCCCCATAGCGCCGGAGAGGGGGTTTTTATAGCCAAAAAAATACTTAGCCAAGCGATGAAAAAATTTACCGGGAAGGGATCGGGCCCTCAAGGGTTTTACGCTGCCTGTGTCCCCACCGGGAGGGGACCTTTCTCATGGGACGGGTTGCGGGGGGGGCCCTCTTCCAGCAGGTAAAGTAGGGCCTTTCATCTTCAGTGAAACGCAGGGGATTTAAATTTTCTCCCCTTCTTTTTGGGAAAAACTGGGCAGTTTTTCCATTTTTCCCGTCACCTTTCGTAATTTCCTGAAAAACCAAAAAAAAAATTTGGGAAAAAAAATTTTAAGTGTTTTTTTTTTAAGTATATAAATCACTTTTGTCCATGAAAAAAACAAAAATAACTCTCCCACCCTTTATCATCCGGGGTGAGGGGGGGACGAGGGGTTCTGGGGGTCGTCGCGGAGGGGCCCTCCAGCCGGGGGAAGAAAGGTAATCTACGTTTTGATCCCCGGGGAAGCCGCGAACGGGGGGGGGGCACGATCCCCCCATACCAGGCACGCAGGGGAATTCCCTTTGGGACGAAACCCTTTGTGGGGGACGTCCACTATCGGTCCTTGCGGTTTCGAAGATAACTTTAGTCGATTAGGTCCTTGCTTTCCTGGCCCGGGTTTGTGACTTACTTAAAAAAAAAAAAAGGAAAAAACCCCCTCTTCCTTGGCCCTTTTAAAATTCAGCACCCGGGGGACAGGATTTTAATATTAAAATATATATTATATATTATATATAAATATAATTTATATTATATATAATATTTTTATTTTATAAATATAATAAATATATTTTTAAATATAAATATATTATATTTATAACAATATAAAATTTTAAAATTATATTTATTATATAAAATATATAATATATTATATAATAATTTTCATTAAATATATAATATATTATATATTATTAAAAATATAATATATTATATATTATATATTATATATTTTAAATTATAATGTGTGTGTGGTGTGTTGTGTTTTGTGTGTGTGTGTGTGTGTGTGTTTTGTGTGTTGTGTGTTTTGGTGGATTTATTAATATTATATATAATATATAATATTATATATATATAAAATATTTTGGGTGGTGTGTGTATAATATTTATTAATATATTAAAATATATTTTAATTATATATATATATTATATTATATATTAGGAGAGAGGGGAGAGAGAGAGAGAGAGAGGGAGGAGAGGGGAGAGGGAGGGGGAGGAGTTGGGGCCAATTGGTGTGGTGTGTGTGGTGTGTGGGTGTGTGGTGTGTGTGTGTGTTGTGTGGTGTTTGTGTTTTTGGTGGGTCTGTGTTTCATATGTTATTATTATATATGGAAATATGGAAATATAACATATTTTACATTACAAAAAAAAAAAAACATATATTATAATATAATAATATTTATATTATATATTTTGTCATATATATATATATAATATAATATAATTATATAAAATATAATATATTTATATATATATAATGTTTTACAGATTTTGTTTTTGTGTGTGTGTTGTGTTGTGGGGTGTGTTTTGGGGTGGGGTGTTTGGGTTTGGTTTTGTGTTTTGTGGTGTGTGCGTGTGGTGTTATATATATAATATTTTTATAATAAATATATATATTTTATATATTATATTTTATTATTAAAATATTTTATATATATTATATATAATAATTAAAAATAAAAAAATAAAATAAAAAAATATATTATAATAATATTTAATATATATTATATATATATATATTTATATATATATTAATATATTATATATTAAATTATATATATGATATAATCAATAATAATATTTTATCTATTATAAATATATATCATATAATATATATATTATATTATATAATATATATATACATGTGTGTTGTGTGTGTATGTGTGTGTGTGTGCGTGTGTGTGTGTGTGTGTTTTGTACACACACACCTACACACCCCCACAAAACACACACCCAACACACCAACACCACACACAACCCAAAACCCACCCAACACAACCACCACCACCACACCAACACACACAACACCACACACACCACCACCACACCCCCACAACACACCACCTCACAAACCCACACACACAACACCCAAAAACCACAACCCACAAACCACACCCCCCACAACCCACACCCCACAGCCCACACCACACCACACACCGACAAACAACACCCACCACAAACCACCACCACCCCCACACAACACACACACCACCCAAACCACCCACCCAAACAACACACAACAAACATCACAACACCACCCACCAACCACCACAACACACACACACCCCACCACACACCAATACACACACACACCCCACACACACAACACCACACAACACACACCCCACACAAACACATATATATATATAATATATAAATATATATTATATATATATTATATTTTATATATATATATATATTTTTTTTTTTTTTTTTTTTTTTTTTTTTTTTTTTTTTTTTTTTTTTTTTTTAAATTTAAAAATTTATTAATTTAATTAATTTTAATTTTAATTTTAAAAAATCTTAATAATATAAATATAAATATAAAAGCGGGATAGGAGGGGAAAAAAAGGGGGAAGGGATAGATTAGGTTTTGGGATAAGGGGGGGGGGGGGGGAAAAAAATAGAAGGGGATTAGGAAATGGGGTGGGTTTAGGGGACGGGGATTTTTTTTCAAAGGGGGCTTTGGGGTCCTTTCCGGGGAAAAAAAGTTTTTTTTCATAGGGGATTAAAATTTTAAAAGGGGGAAAAAAAAGATCTCGGGGGTTTTTCCGTTCCCGGTTTTTTTTAGTGGAGGGGGCCCCCACTGTTTTCTGGGGAAGGGTTTTAAAAAAAAAAAAGCCCCAAGGCGGGGAAGAGTCCCCTTTTTTCCCTTAATTTATTTTTTTCCCCCTTTTGGGGACAGGAAACCAAAAACCCCCGTTGCCCCCTTTGGGGGGTGGGATGTAAAAAAACCGGGGGAAGGAAATTTTTAGGGGGGGGGGGAAGGGGGGGTTCCATTATTTTAAAATTTTATATATTTATTATTAATAAAATTTTTTAATTTAATATATTTTAAATAAAATTTTTATATTTTAAAAACCCATATATTATTAAAATATTTTTATATATATTTTATATTAATTAATATTTATTATTCCCCACAACATTTACACCAACCCAC
Source organism: Penaeus monodon (assembly GCF_015228065.2). NCBI lineage: Eukaryota > Metazoa > Arthropoda > Malacostraca > Decapoda > Penaeidae > Penaeus > Penaeus monodon. The sequence goes on along the minus strand of NW_023656640.1, from coordinate 17,444 downwards.
CCATATAAATATAAAAAAAAATAAAATTTAATATTATATACTTTAAAAACAGGGTTTCCCAAAAAAAAAAAAGTCCTTAAAAAATTTAAAAAAAAAAAAAAAAATTTTTGCAAAAAAGGGAAATTTATAAGGATATCAAAAAAACCAAAAAATTGGTTTTTATAATTTAAAAAAGTATTTTATTAAAAAATTTTTAAAAAAAACTTATTTTAAATTTTAAATATTATAGGGGGGCCCCCCCCATTATTGCCCGGGGGGAAAATCGGGGGTCGGTATTTCTATTTTTTTGCCATTTTTTCGATAGATAGGGTTTTCCTTTTCAAGGGTGGCAATTTGCTTTTAGGGGAATTTTTGGGCTAAGGGCCCCAAAACCCCCGTACCTTTTTTTTTTCATCACGATATCTTTTTTACAAAAAAAACCCCTTTTAAAAAAAAAAGAAAGGGGGGGTGATTTTTTGGCGAACCGTGGGGGCCAGGGGGGGAAATTTGGGCCCTCCTTTTTCCTTTCCATCGGCCGGGGGGAAAATTTTTTGGGGATTGGGTAGGGGGGGAAAAACCCCAGGGGGGCTTTTCCCCAAAGTGGGGGGTTTTAACCATTTTTTCGGGAAAAAAAAAAATAAATGGGGGGTTTTGTGGGTTTAAATCAGTTGCGGTGCCGGGGAATTTTTTCGGTGGGGAAAAAGGTAAAATTTAAAAAACTTTTTCATTTTAAATTTTTGCCCGTTTAAAGGGGAAAAAAAAAAAGGGGGGGCCCAAAATTTCAAATGGGGAAACAGGGGGTTTTTCCCCCCCCCCCCCAAACAAATTCCCAACTTTTGGGGGATAGCCGGAAAAGGGGGCTCCCTATTTTTTTCATGGGGGTTTCAAAATCCACAGATGCTTAATTGTGTCTGTGAAAAATTCCCCTAAAAAAAATGAAAAAAAAGTTTCCCTCGCCCCACTAAAAAAAAAAAAGGGGGACTCGTTTGGGGGAATTTTGGCTTTTCTCCCGAATTTGCTTTCCCAGAAAATTTCTTCAAAAACCAAATTTTTCCCCAAACCTTTTTTGGGGCTTTTTTCTTTTTGGTTCAAAAAGGTTTAAAAAAAAACAGTTGCATTAGAAGCGAAAACAACCGTAAAAGTTTTTTGGGGGGGGGCCCTTTGTTGGGCACTTTTTAAAAAAAAAACGGGGGGTGTTGAAAAACTCTTCGGCAGGAGTGCGGGGGGGGTTTCCCAAAGGGGAAACGAGGGAAAAAAGGGGCATGGAAAAATTTACGATCGATTTTTTTCCTCAAGCTATTTCTTGGGTCGCCCGCTCCTCTCTTTATTCCGAGTACGGGTCCCTGTCCCCATTGCACGAATAGAAGGGGGACGGGATGGTAGGATCCTTTTTCCATTACTTAGTTTTATAGTTTCATTGAGTCGGAAACATCCGACTTTTGTTTTCCATGAACCACGATACACATTGTGCTTTTTTTTGAGGAGTAGCCATTTTATAGGGGTTCGGGGGAAATCAGTTTCTTCCCTTTCCCATCAGCAGTTGTATCTAAAAAAAAAACAAAAAAAAAAAAGTTTACATGGAAAAAAAAAATAACTAAAAAAAACGCCTATTAAAAAAAAAAAAAAAAAACAAAATCGGGTTTTTAAGGAATATTTTTATAAAGCTTTTGTAAAAAAAAAATTTTTCAAATTTTTAAGGGAACTTTGTGGAAACAACTGTATATATTACATATGTATATTTATAATATCTATTTTAAAATATATTTATATATAAATTATATTTATTTTATATATATTTATATATAAAATTATATATTTTTTTATACAAAACGCGGGGACAACACCAACACAACCCACCCACAACAAAAACACCACACACCCCCAACCACCACACAACACCCCCAAACCACCACCCAAACACACACCGCCACCACACAAAACAATGGCCAAAAAGCTCTTGGGGGAAAAGGGATGGGGGGGAACAGTGGCAACATTGGGAATGTCTAGTTTGGCAAAAACAAGAGGGGAATTAAAAAACAGGTAAAAGCAAATATTTTAAATATATAATATATAATAATATATATATTTATAATTAAATATTATATTATATTAAATTTATAATTATATTTTTATATATTGTTATATGGGCCGCGGGTGGCCGAATGGTTAGAGCGTCGGGGGGACTCGGGGGGACTGTTCAGGGGACGGCAAACCTTTGAGTTCGGAGGGGTTCGAGGTCAACCGGGCCGGGCGCGTTGTTTTCCCTTGGGCAAGGGGAAAAAACTTCCCCCTCGATTGCCGGGCCCTAGCCAAATGGGTGGGCCAAAAAGCCAAACTCAAGTTCAATGCGGGTAAAAAATTAGAGATGGTGACTCGATAAAAAAAAAAAACACCGGGGGGGGACGGCAATGGGAAAAAAACCCACCGCTTTTTAAAAAATTGCTAAGGAAAAAAAAAAATTCATGAAAGGCCTCATAAATCGCCCAAGGGCCACGGTGGGGCCGAAAAGGTTGGAAGGCGTCGGAACTAAAGGGGGGACTGTCACGACGGGCAATCTGAATTCGGGGGTTCGAGGTCACCGACCGCCCGCGTTTTTTCCCTTGGGGGGCAAAGGGAACTTAAACCCTGATTGCCTTTACCTAGCCACTGGGTGGAAAAAAGCCAAGGGCCCAAAGTCAAGTGCTGGTCCAAAAGCCCGGATAAAATAGAGAGAGTGATTTACCTAAAAGGGTACCACCCGGCACTCTCCGTGGGAAAAGGAAACTTGGGGGAACCCTACCAAACCGGTCTTTTCACTCCAAGGGGCCACAGCACCTAAAAAAAACATATGAAAACTGAAAAATAAAATAAAAGATTTTTTCATGCTGTGGGACCCACGACGGGGGCTCATGGGAATTTGAAAAACCTACCGTTTAAAAAAGAAAGGAAAAAAAAATATTTATTAAATTATATTATTTTTTTCTTTTAACGGTAGGTTCATGGTTGAGCCCCCCCGTGGTCACAGCATGGATACTTAATTGCAGTTTTCATGTTGTGATGGCTCTTGGGGGGGTGAGTTACGTGGTTAGGTCCCCCCCAGTTCCTTTTTCCAGGGGGGAAGGGGGTGCCGGGGGTTTACCTTTTTAAAGGGTAAATCACCTTCTTTTCTATTTAATCCGGGCTGGGGGACCAGCAATTGACTTGGGGGCTGGCTTGGGCCCCCCAAAGTGGCTAGGGGTAGGCAATCAAGGGTGAAGTTCCTCCCCCCCAAGGGAAAAAAAAAACCGCGGGGGCGGTCGGTGACTCGGAAAAACCCTCGAAATTCAGATTGCGTCGGGGGGACAGGTCTTGGGGAGTCCGGACGGCCCCAAAAAACCCATTCGGCCCCAACCGTGGCCTTGGACGATCATGGGGGGCTTTTCCATGTTTTTTTTTCTTAGCAAATTTTAGAGCGGTGGTTTTGCCATTGCCTTTCCGCCCGGTGTTTTTATTCGAGTCCCCATCTCAAATTTACCCGGGCATGGACTTGAGGTTTGGGCTTGGCCCCAACCCAGTGGCTGGGGGGCGGGGAAATTTCGAGGTGAAGTTTTCCTTGGCCCAAGGGGAAAAACAAAAACGCGCCGGGCCGGTGACTAAAAACCCCGAAAAACCCTCGAAAGATTTGCCGTCGTGACAGGTCTTGAGTCCGAACCCGCTCAAAAAAACCATTCCCGGCCACACGCGGCCCATATTAAAATATAATATATATAATTTATATATATTATAAATAATAAAATTATATATTTTATTTATAATATATTTATATATATATTATATATATATTGCTTTAAAATGTTTATTTCGGCCTCTTGTTGGGCCAAAAACTAGGGCAATTCCAATGTTGGCAAATGGTCTATTTCCCCTTCCACAAAGAAGCTATTGCATTGGTTGTGTGTGGTGTGGGTGTGTGTGTGTGTTTTGTGTGTTTTGTGTGGTTTTGGTTGTTTTGTGTTTGGGGTGTGTGTTGTGGTCTTGCGTGTGTTATTAATATATATATTATTATTAATTAATATATTATATATTAATATAGATATTATATTATATATAAATTATATATATTTTATTACAATTTTATTTTTATTACAGTGTCCACAAAAAAAAGTCTCTTAAAAAAATTGAAAAAAAAATTTATTACAAAAAAAGCAGTTTATGAGATTTTCTTAAACCCGATTTGTTTTGTTTTAAAGGCGTTTATTAATTTTTTTCCAGTAAAAAAAAATTTTGTGTTTCAGAATACCACTGTGATGGAAGAGAAAAAACTGAATTCACCCCAAAAAAAACCCCTATAAAAAAATGGCTACTCCTCAAGAAAAAAAAAGCACAATGTGTTATCGTGGTTCATGGAAACAAAGTCGGATGTTTCAGGACTCAAATGAAAACTATAGAAACTAAGTATGGAAGAGATCTACCATCCCGTCCTTCTATTCGTGCATGGGGGACAGGGACAGTATCGGATAAAGAGAGGAGCGGGCGGGACCAAGAATAGCTGAGGAAAAACAAATCGATCGTATTTCACTGCCTTTTCTCGTTCTCCTAGGAAGGTCCATCCGCACTGCTGCCAGAGAGTTTGCAACTTACCGCGTTCAAAAACAGTGCACAAGGTCTTCCACAAGAAAACTTACGGGTTTGTACGCTTACTAAGTGCAAAAAAAAAAACAACTGTTTATAGGCTCTTGAAAAAACCAAATGGACAAGCCAAAAAACGGTGAGAATTTGTTGAGAGAAATGCTGGGATGCATTTCTGAGGATTGAAGCATTTCCTCAAAGCGAGTCTGTTTTAGTGACGGAGGGGAAAACTTTTCATGTTTCAGGAAAATTACCACAGGGACACAATGTAAAGCAATCTGTGGATCAGAAAAAAACCCCCATGAGACTAGGGAGCTTTTACCGGGCTAGTCCAAAAAGTGGAATGTTTTGGTGGTGTGGAATCATGTTTCGATTCGAAATAATTGGTCCATTTTTTCTTAAAAAACAGAGGCAAACAATTTACTGCAAATGTTTTACCTTGACTTTCTGACCGAAATATCTGGCCACCGCAACTGATTGACCTAACAAATCAACCATTATTTTCCAGGAAAGATGGTGTACCACCACATTGGGGGGACGCCCATGTTTCGTCAGTACCTCAAATTCAAAAACATTTCCAGGCCGATGGATTGGAAGGGATGGACCAATTCCATGGCCACCCACGTTCGCCAGATATCCCACTCCCTTGGACTTTTTTTTATGGGGTTATGTAAAAAAATTATCGTGTATGAAAAAAAACAAAGGTACGGGATATTGCTGGGACTTGGGGGACGCAAGGATTCGTAATGCAATTGCCACCATTGATGGGGACCTATGCTTACATCGAAACCATGGCAAGAAATAGAGTACCGACTTGATGTCCTTCGTGCAAGTAATGGTGCCCATATAGATATTTATTAAATAAGAGTTAAAAAAACTTTAATTAAATACTTATTATAATAAAAAAACCAATCTGGTTTAGATATCTCATAAAATTCCTTTTGCAAAAATTTTTTGTTTTAATTGTTAAAGGGACTTTGGGACACCCGTTATATTATGTATATATTATATTATATTTATTATATATATGATATGTGTGTGTGTGTATGTGTGTAATATATTATATATATATATAATATATATATATATATATATATATTATGATATGTAATATATATATATATATATATATATATTATATATATATATATTATAAATATTTTGGAGCCACTTCTTAGCCAGTATTGCTTTCCAGGTTGACATCGACCCGAAAGGAGCACCTGTTATGGTTCCTGTCTATGGGGAACAAAATAGAATTTAAGGGAAGAGGGGGGGACTTCTTTTCAGCCTTGGCTGTTAAACCCTTCTAGAGGACCAGTGTCTCACTAAAAAAACCGGCAACGGAAAAACTCCGACTGATCTTTCCCTTGTATTTTAATCGTATGACAAAACATTTTCAGGAAATGGACAAAAGCTCTTGAAGAAGGAATCTGGTCTATTCTACCTATCTATCTACTATCTATCTATCTGTCTAATCTATCTATCTATCTATCTATCTGTTCATCTAATCTGCTATATAATAATGTATATTTAATATATAAGATAAATAAGATATAATAAATAATTTTAAAATTGAATAAAATGAAATAAATAAAAATAAATAAGATAAAAAAAAAACAAAAATAAAAAAAAAAAAAAAAAAAAAAAAAAAAAAAAAAAAAAAAAAAAAAAAAAAAAAATAACTATAATATATATATATATATATATATATAATATATATATATATATCTATTTGGTTGGTGTTTGGTGTTGGGGTTGTGTGGTGGTGGTATTTGTATTGTTTGGTTGTGTGTGTTGTGTTTTTGTATTGTGTGTGTTGGTTGTTGTGTGTGTGTGTGTGTTTTGGTGTGTTGTGTGTGTTGCTTTTTGTGGTGTGTGGTGTTGGTGGGTGTGGTGTGTGGGGGTGTGTTTGGGTGTGTGTGGGTTGTAAGGATGTGGTGTAAAAAACCAAACCACACACCACACAACCACCAAAACCCACACAACCACCCAAACACACACATGTATATATATATATATTTATATATACAATATATAATGTATTAATGATATGATAAGTATGGTATATGGAATAAAATTTATATAATATATATTGATTAGATTATTATATATGATGATATATATATTATATTAAAAATAAATTTAATAATTCAAGTATATTTATATTTATATTATTTATATTATTATATTATGATAAATAAAATAAATAATTATATAATTTATAAATTATAATATATATATATATATATATACCAAACCACCACGCAACACACCCACCACACACCACCCACACAACAAAACAGACACCACCCACCCCAACCCAAACCCCACCACATTACATATCTGTAAATAAAATATTATATAATTATATAATATATTATATATAATTATAATATATATTAGATATTATATATATTATAATACTACATATATAATATATGGTTGTATAGTATATTTGTATTATTATCCTTGGTAATATATTTGTATATCCTATCCTTGGAACAAGGGCACCACACACCACACCCACAAATCACACACACACCACACACCACACAACCCCAAACCCCAACACACCACACACAAACAAACAATCCTCTCTCTCCTATCTTTCTTCTCTCCTTTTTCTCTTATTATAAAAATATTAATATATATAGTATATCAATAATATAATATATTTTACCCCCACCCACCAAAACCCAAAATATATATTAATAATATATAATAATATATTATTCGATAGTATATTTAACAACACACCCTCACAACACACCACCAAACAACCCACCACACACCCCACACCAACCCAAACCCCCACAACAAATATAATATAGCTATTTATATTATATAATATTAAATATATAAAATTTAAAAATTATTATATATAATAAAAATGATGATAATTAATTATAATTATATTATATATTATAATATTATATATTATAATTATATATGTGTTATATACTAATAATATATATATAAATAGATTATATATATAAATATATTTAATATATTATATAAATATATATATAATTTTATATATTATATAATATTCCTGGTCCGGTTGCTGAAAATTTAAGGGCCAAGGAGGAGGGGGGCTTCTTTTTTTAAGTTAAGTTCAGCACCGGGAAGGGAAGGCCAAACTAAAGGGGATACGTTTATCTCGAAACCGCAGGGGAACCGATAGTGGGAAGCAGTCAGAAAAAGGGTTCCGTCCAAGGGGAATCCACTGCGTTGCTTTTATGGGCGAAGTCCGTCGCGCTCCGGGGCATCCCACCGTAAAACATCTCCGCGCTGAAAAGGGGCCTCCGCGAACGGGACGAGGGGGACCAAATCATTTATCAAGGCCAGGATGGTTAAAGGTGGAGAGTATTGTTGTCATGGGACAAAAAAGTGATTATATACTTAAAAATAAACGGGACTTACTTTCCGAGTTTTTGTGTTTACAGGAAAAGTAACGGAAAAGGTGACGGGAAGATGGAAGCTGCCAGTTTCAAGAAGAAGGGCGAGAAAATTTACTCCTGCGTTCAGCTGAAGATGAAGGGGCCTACTTTACCTGGCTGGGAAGAGGGCCCCCTCGCAAACCCGTTCCATGGAGAGGTCTCCCGGTGGTACAAAAAGGGCAGGGGCGTACGATGGGGGGACCGATCACTTCCGGTATTGTCATCGCTTGGTAAGTATTTGGCTAAAAAAACCCCTCTCCGGCGCTATGGGGGTCATCAGTGATTCCCACTTGAAGAATTCCGGGGGACCTCATCAGACGAACTTCAGAGTTCGGGTGGAAAAAAAATAAAAAAAAAACCTTGCCAATTTTGATGTAAAATCCCTTTTTACTAATGTACCCACAGACGGAGCGGGTCCGAGCAGTCGAGAGGGGGTCACCAGTTCCATGAGAGATGCTGAAACTTCCGTTGCCGGACATCACTTTCGTTCGCCTAGGTGAATTCATGCGTGGGACGTCGGGCTACTTCGAAATTTGGCTGGGGAGAAATACCAGCAATTAGTGGTCTTGCCATGGGATTCCTCCCTGAGTAGAGTCATTGGGCCTGCCTGTTTATGGAGACGCTGGAGAGGGATAACTACAATGTCTGCCGATTATACAAGGATATAAATCGGCAGGGACATTCAAACTTGGCTTCGTTACGTAAGATGATGTCCTCGTCATTGTCCCCAGAAGGTCTTTAACTCCGTTCACGAAAAAAATTCCAGTTCAACCGTGGAGGAGGAAGAGGACCAGAAAAATTACCCTTCCTGGCCGGCGGTAGCCGAGTGGTTAGAAACGTAGGTCTCGGGGGGGGGACTGTCGCGAAGGCCATCTGAGTTCGAGGGTTTCGAGTCACGGGCCGGGCGCGTTGTTCCCTTGGGGCAAGGAAACTTCGCCTCGTTTTGGGCATTAAGTAGCCGCTTGGGGTGGCAAGGCCAAGCCCAAATTTCAGGCCCGGGTCCCGGGGGGAACGGGGTTAAATAGAAGGATTGGGGGACTCGATAAAAAAAACCGGGCGGAAAAAAGGGCAAACGGGGGCAAAAAAACCAAACCGCTTTAAAAATTGCCAAAAGAAAAATCATGGAAAAAATCCAAAACCCAACAAGTCCTTACGGAGGACAGGGCACATTAAAAAGAAAAAGGGAATATATATATAAAATAAAAAGATAAAAAAATTAAAATAATAAAAATAAATATTATAATATAATATTATAATTTATATAATTTTATAATAATATATAATATATATATATAATATATATATTATATAGTGTTTGTGTGTGTGTGTGTGTTGTGTGTGTGTTGTGTGTTGTTGTGTGTGTGTGTGTGTTAAAAAAAACGCATGACAATTATTGTTATAATGTAAAATATTTACATGTAATATATAAGAATAATTAACATTATAATATTCATAATATAATATAAAATATTATATATATATATATTATATTATAAAATATATATATATTAATATAAAATAATATATATAATATATATTACCCCACCAACACACCAAACACCACAACACCACACAAATTAAATATACTAATATATATTTATTATTATAATATATTATATTATATTATAATAAAATGTATTATATATCATTTATTATGCATAATTAATAGAATTAAAATTTAACAAAAAATAATACAATTCATATAATAATATTATTATATATAATTTATTAATATATATATTAAATATAAAATAAATATTTATAATTTATATATATATAAATTTTATATAATTTATTTTAATAATATAAAATTTTTATATATAATATATATATATATAATTAATTATATTTGTTTTTTACGCACCACTTTATATGCGTGTGTGTGTGCACTTTAAAAAATATACATAATTTGTTTTTTGTGTGTATTTTACTGGCGTATTGCGAAAATTTTGCTCTCTGCATACTCATTATGAAAAACAAAAATCTAAAAAATTATAAAAGGAAAAATATCGGGCAGCATTTCATCTGAAAAAAAAAATTGAAATTTTCGTTCAAATTAAAAAAAAACCTAGGACATGGGGGTTCCGTCGGATCCCTATTTAATACGGGAATCAGCGTTAAGGTGCAGCGCGGGGGAATCGGGGTGGGAGAGGTTGTGGATTTTAAATTCTGGAAAAAAAGACATTGGATCATTTGATGGGGGCCTTTTGAGGGATTTGCCATGGTGATGTGTCTGTGATGACGTGGTTGGGGTTTTTTACTGATGTGGATTTGTGGTTGACTTTGGGTTGTTTTCTGCGGTGATGCATTTTGTGATGGTATGTGGTGGTTCATGGTGGATAAAATTCTTTATGATTTGGGGGTGTCAGGGGGGCTGCGGGGGTTTTAATCCCGGGGGGACGGTGTCTAAAGGGAAAAAAATCATGGGAAGATGGGGTAATTACTTTGGAGGTGCAAATAAAGAAGGAATAAGTTCTAAAAAGAATGATTTAAAAAAAAAGTGCAAAAAAAAAAACCCAAAAAAACAAACGAACGGGCAAAACAGTAAAAGGGAAATCTTGAGTAAAAAGGGAAATAAATCCGGGGGCCCCGTAAGCGGGGAAGGGTTGGGGATTTTGATAAGGCAAAAGTTTAAAAAATGAATAAAAAAAAAACAAAAAACGGCAAATAAAAAAGTTATAGGGGGGGGGCAGAAAAAACATTGATAAAAAAAGGTTTTTTCTTATTTAACCAAAATGTTCTGTTAGGAAAAAGTAATGTAAAAAAAAAAAAAAAAGGAATCAAAAGGAAAATTTTTAAAAATTTTTTCCCTAAAAAAAAAAAAAGAAAAAAAAAAAAAAGAAAAAAAAAAAAGTAAGGGGACGAAAAAAAAAAAAAGAAAAAAAGGAAAAAAAAAAAAAAAAAAAAAAAAAAAAAAAACACCCACCCCCCCACAACCACAACCCACGGCCAACAAAAAGGCCCCATAACCACACCACAAATGGAGCCACCCCAACTTTTTTTTTCCGGGTCCGTTGTCATTAGTAAACTTTCATTACGAAAATCGAAAAATCACAATATAAACACCCGGAAAAAAAAAAGGGAAAGGGAATTTGGGACGAAACCCAAATCTCCTTTTTACGGGCGAAAAATGCGGGCGGGGGATTTTCCAGGTTTTTTGCAGAGAATGGCTTTTTTCTTGTGTTTTGAGGATTCGATGCGTGCTGATTTGTGTTTCACAAAAATTGGGGCGGGGCATGTTCGGCCTCCTCTATTTTAAAACTTAACGGGAAAAAAAACGGCCCACGCCGGGTTTTCACCCGCGATGGTTTTTTTTGTTTTTGCTTCCCAAGTTGGCCAGGGTTTTTTTCGGGGCCACGTAGCAAAAAAAAATATTGGAGAAAAAGGAAAAAACAAAAAGCGGGGTGCTGGTCTGTGGCGGGAAGCTCACAGACAAAAGGGGGATTTGCCCTTGCAAGGGAAAACAAAAACGAGAAGGGGGACCAAAAACGAAACAAAGAAAAGGGGGGGGGGAAAACCCCAACCCAATCTTTGAAGGGGGACAAGTTAGATTGCCAAAGATGCCAAGGTGTGCGGGGCCTGTCCAACCCCGTAACTGCCCCCGCCAAAAAAACCGGCCACGTGCAACCCCTTTTTGCCCGGGAACCTTTTACCCATCGGGGGACTTGCGGGGGTGGCGTTGGGGCCCAGCCCAAGGCCAAAAAACAACCCTACCGGTGCCGGTGTGGGGACTTTCCCAAAAAAACCCCACAGGGATTCCCCAACAACTGCCAGGGGATTTTTCCCCATCCAGGAAAAAAACAGTTTGGCCACAGAGGAAAAAAAAAACCATTGGTGAAGGAAGAAAAACAAAAGGAAAGGGGCGGAGGAAAAAAGAATAAAAAGCAATCAGGGGCCAAGAAGGGCTTTGGGGAAATTGAAAAAAATTGATAATGGAAATAAAAAAAACAACGGGGGGGAACGAAAAAACTGTGGGGACATTCACTCAGAAAATTATATCAGGTTAACGGATTTTTATACGAATAATAATCAATATGAAAAAAGGCGCGCAGGGGCCTCGGTGTAAAAATAAAACAAGATTGGAAAAAAAAAACGCAGATAATGTAATGCTGTTTACAAAAATAATGCAAGACTAAAGGGGCTCATCAAAAAACATAAAAATTGGACCAATCGGGCTAATATTCATAGGGGTGGGATGGGGGAACACAGAAAAAAAAACAATTTACTTTTTTCTTCTTCATGGAATATACGTTGTGTTTCAAAAACCCATAGAAAATTTAATGGACTTGCTTTTACTATAATTATAACAATAATGGTTGGGACCTTTTTCTGTTTACAAGAGGCCTTTCAACATCAGCCAGTAAAAATAAAAAAAAAAAAAAAACGCCCTAGAATTAGAGGTTACCCACTTTTATACGAATACAGGAATGGACAAGGCCTATTGAACTTGTGTCAATGGGACACCATAACCGCATTAAAAAGTTTTGGCAAAGAAAGTCTGATGAAAATAATGTGAAAAATTACAGGCATTTTAATGTTGTGTAACAATGTTATTTACGCAAAGGTGTAGAAACTTTTTTTCAGGGGGGGGGACTTGATTTCATGCCAAACTTTCAGGAAAAAATCAACGGAACACAATATGCATAGATTTTAATTGCTTAGGGGACATTATTTTACATTGGGGAGAGAGTCAATGGCAATGAAAAAAAATGGGCGAAGAGATTTTGTTGAAACAAAAAAGATCTATGGAAAAGTATATGATACAGAACAGGGGGCAAAAATTTTTAACGTGGCGGGGGAAGGCAAAACTAGATTAATGTAATAGGAAAGGGATTCTTGCGCAGGAAAACGTTCAAGAAGCACGCTTGCAACAGGGCTAATCAGTGGACCAATTTGGCAATAGTAAACGAGATTACGCTTGTTGGATAAATACTCAGTCTGCAAAAAAAACCAAAATAGCTTAAATTTTTTCTATTCCTTCCATACCTTGAGCCACCACTTTAAATCAAACGTATTTATGGGACTGGTATAACCGATTACAACAGTAAACGAGTGTTGATAAATTCTTCCATGGACCATGACGAAAAAGGTTCGTCACTGATTACTGCCAACAACACCTGGGGTCTTCTGTCAAAAAAAAAAACGTTCAAGAAAAAAAAAAAAACAAAAAACTCTCCACAAAACACCTTTAAGTGGGTGGGTGACCCAACAAAAATTAAGGGAAAAAAACAAAAAGCGAGTTCAGGGAGCTTTTGATATCTGCAAAGCAGGGACAATATCCGTGACAAACCTTATTCAGTTTTTAAGGCTAACAAAAAAAAACCTACGGGATTTAAAAAAAAACTCATCTCAGAAATTGAAAACAACAAAAAAAACATTAACAAAAAAAAAAACAAAAAAAAAAAAAAAAAATTAATGTTCTGGAAAAAAAAAAAATAATTCGACTCTCAGGCAAAACCAAACTAAAACACCCCCGCAGTTTCCATAGTCCTCTTGCAACAAGGCAGGATACGCTCCTTAGTCAAATGGGGGCTGGGAGTATCCAAAATTGAAGCTCACTTCCAAAAAAAAAAATATTCCAGGATCACCTTAGTCAATCTAAAAATTGCACGTAAAATTTGCCATTGAGATGGGATGGTTCTGATAACCGACCCTTAGGGGACTTTTTACTGAGAATCACTGGGAGTGGGAAACTGGAAACAATGCACTGATCAAAAGGAAAAAAGCGGTCCGCTCCAGGGTGAGTCAGGTACCTTTTAAATCCCCTTTTGCCCTATTTACAGGTTTAAGGTTTTTTGTCACAAAGGTATTCTGCCTGGCCTCTGGACGCGCAGTCTAATCATCCCCATTTAACCGAAAATCAAAAAAAACACCAATAAAAATACCGGACCAAATTTTCACTAAACCTTATTGTGTATACAAAAGTTTCTAGAAAGGATACTTTTTGAAAAACAGGACTCAGGTACAGGTTACCAAGGTAAAATTATCTCACCACCTGTTACGGATTTCTATCGGGACGTAGGGCAGACAAACATTGCTTTGCAAGAATACTTTTTCAAAAAACTCTAAAATCCAGGGAAGCACCACTTTATTTTTTCTTAAAAAACTTTAAGTTAAGCTTAAGTTCCAGGCTTTTGACATTGCAAAACAGAGAAAAGTTAATTCTTAGAAAAAAACAATTGGTAAGCTTTGGCATCAGGGGTAAGATATTGAGCTGGATTAGAATGTATCTTTCGAACAGATCTGCAAGTGGTCTATTTATATGCTATTATGATGAACATATTTCTCAGAGCATCATCAAAAAGAGGAGGATTGCAAAAAATTTTCTCGACAAAAAAAAACTCACAACAAAAAGGCTCATGAGTGTGGGGTTAGTTTCATCATCCACTGGAGGGAAAAACAATGGCCTTCTCCAATCCATTATAATCATACCCCCACCCCACTTTTCGCGTAGGAGCTCGACATATGTCATAAGTATAAAATATTCGGGTGAAACGTAAAAATGATGCAGGGAACCTGGTCCTTTCTCTAAAAGGAAAGAGACTCTGGGGGAAAGATTGAAAAAAAACCGTTTGAAAAGTTCTTGTCGGTTGAGAAAAAAAAACCATGGCGTCAATGTTTAAGCTCGTTAGATTGTTTTTACTTGGGCTTTATAAAGGTCAGTTGGTCGACTTAACCATGCCACTGCAGTAGTTTGGTAGTATAAGGGAATCAGAAATAAAAAATAGCTTTGGGGGTAGTGCAAAATGAAAGCTATGAGGGATTAATCCTCGGCGGCCCCGAGAAACAGCAAGGATAGTGAAAAAAAATGAGATCTTGAAAATTAAAACTTACCATCCATTTCTGATAGAAATGATATTTTATTTCCACCATATTTGGAGTCAAAAGCTCTGAGGGGAACCCTCGTATCTCTTCCAGATTTCAAAAAAACAACAAACAAAAACTGCAACATAAAAAAAAATCCCTTCAAGTTAGACGTGGGGGACTAATCACACCACACACGCCGCGCCTCTGATTACACAAAATCTCTATGGAATATTACAAAAAAAAAAACTCAGTGTTTCCAATTAGTAAAAAAATATCAAAAAAGGGTCGATCCTTCCACCATGGAAAGGAATTCAAACTTGATCGTTTTCACCCTTTCATGTCTACCGCAAAAAAAAAAAAAAAAAAAAAAAAAAAAAAAAAAAATTCAGTGTAACTAAAAAACTACGTGTTAAAAAACAAAAATTTGCGTTATCAAACGGTAAAGGGAAAACACATAGAAATATGGCGATGGATGATTATATGAGTGGGCGGATCCGTACAGGTCTGAATACAAAATCTGGTTGTGGCTTCCGCTGTATACAAAAATGGCTTCCTACATCATCAAGTTAATTATGAGAGTACACAATGGGGCAGCACTACACAAAACGGAGTTGGGCAGGTTATTACACTCCTCGCAATGGGAATTCTTTAAATGTCTCGGGGCTCTGGAGAAGTTTTTTTTGCGACTCTCAAAGTTGCTTCTTTCGGACCCCTAAAAATTTCCTTCAAAAAAGCAGGTGGCGATGAGGGAAATTGTGAGTTGCATTAAGCGTAAACGTAAAACTTATGCAAACAGAGCGCAATTTCAACATTTCAATTTGTATGGATACTATCTCATGTTGGTATACGCAAGCACGACCCACGTAGAGAAAAAAAAAGGCGAAAAGAAGTCTGCAGCAAAAAGATAGAGGGGCATTCCCAAGGATCTATGTTCCAAAAATAAACATAGATCTTGGGATGCCTCTTTGCTAGGGTTGCAACAATATATTGAAAAAAGGTTTTTTTCGTTAAGGAAGGAAAATAGTAGAAAAACTAATTAACACCCAAAAGGCCCGAAAAGCTGTACCATAAGGCACTACGATCAGTTATAGAGATTAGGCAAAGTCTTTTTTCCTTTGGTGGTCCCGAAAGTCCAAAACCCAGCCCCAAAAAGGTGACGTGGTTATTGCCAGAAATTTTTTACGTTTTAAAGTTTACAGAAATGTATTGGCAAACTGCACGGTGCAAAGAAGTGCAGATGGAAATCTAGGATTGTTAGGCTGTTGTAAAACGAAGAAAAAAAAAAACAGCGAGCGCTTGAGCACTATATCTCGGAAAGTTATGTTTGATACAGGCCTTTTCAGGGGGAACCACCTAAAAACATGAGGGTATAAAAAGAATACTATGTGGAAATATTTTCATTTTTCAATATGATTTTTACGTTGGAAAAGAATTATACTCGTTTTTTACTATATTTCCTAAAAAAAATTTACTTTGTAATAACTTACCGTAAAAACAACAAAAAAACGGTGGTTTTACGTAAAAACACAGTGGCAAAAAACCCCATATCAAAGTTAATATTTTTTTGCATAATGTGATTTCTATTTCTTATTTTTATCATGTTAAAATTACAGTAGTCACAGTAATATGATTTGCCACGCTTGAGCGGATAAAAACCAGGGGCGGCAAAAAAAAAAAAAAACTTAAACTTTGTTTTAAATTGATATGTGTATATCCCTTAAGGTGTGTTATGATGATAAAAATTTCACAGAGAGAATGGATGAGGGATAATGATAATTATATAAAATAATGATAATGAATAAAATTTAAATGATGATGATAAATAAATAATAAAATAATAATAATAATAAAGAATAATAATTTAATAATAAATAATTAATAATAATAATTTTAATAAAATAATAAATAAAAAAATAATAATAATAATAAATAATAAAAAAATAAATAATAAAACAATAATAACAAAAATAAAAACAATAACAATAAAATAATTGATAATGGATAATGAAAAAAAAAATGATACTGGTTAAAAAAAACGATGATGATAGTGGAGGGATAAATGGGGCAAAAATTAGTAGCAGACATGATAATTAATTAATAAACGCCCAGTAATGGCAGAAATTAAATGGATGGGTTTAATACCGAGGATGAAGATAATGATGATAATTATTATGATTAGTAGTTGAACTGATGATAAACAATGGATAAAACCAATAATGAGGTTTGGATATAAAATAATAATAGAAAAAACAATAATTATGCCTTTAAAATGCTAATTGATAGGGGATAATAGTAATAACTAAGCTAATTGATTACTATACTAAACTTCTAATGATATTTTACTACTAAAAAATAACCAATTATAAAATTTTTAAAAATTAATTTAAATTAATATTAATAATAATAATGATTAAATGTTAAAAAAAAAGTAGTATAAAAGGGATTATGGTACAAAAGAATAGCGGTAATAAAAACGGTTTAAATGATAAATTATATCAAATTAATTAATTTGATTTTTTAATATAAAATGACATGGATTGGGGGCAGGATGAAAAAACCATAAATAATGAAAAAACAAACAAATAAAATTTAATGATTGATAATAAATAATATTATTTTTTTTTTGTTTAATTA